>NC_133122.1:10134200-10300602 GCF_033568475.1 Henckelia pumila
GCACGGAGGCCAGCCATCTTCCCAAACTTACTAACACAATCCAGGATGATTTTTACACTTGGGACATCACCCTTTGACAAAATCAGCAAATCATCAGCATATACTAAGTGGGTGATGTTAAAGTGATCACACCTAGGGTGAAACTGGAAATCTTCCAGCGTAGAGGCATGAAGAAGGGATCTAGAGAGCATTTCCATGCACAACACAAAGAGGAATGGAGATAGAGGATCCCCCTGGCGAAGACCTCTGGCCCCTTTGAATAATCCAAATAATTGTCCACCTAATGGAATGGAGTAGGAGGAAGAACTCACGCACTCCATGATCCAATCAATAAACCGAGGGGGAAAATTAAGGAAGCGCAGAGTATCCTGTATAAATTCCCAATGAACCGTATCATAGGATTTTTGGAGGTCTATCTTAAAGATGCAACGGGGAGAACCTCTCTTTCTAGCATAATGCTTCAGCATTTCTTGGGCCATGTGGATGTTTTCCACAATTGACCTGCCTGGAACAAATGCTGCTTGAGCTTGACTAATCAAAGGCTCAATTACATCCACTAGCCTATTAGTCAGGATCTTTGCAATGATTTTATAGAACAATGTACAACACGATATTGGCCTGAAATCATTGACTGTAGTGGCATGATCTGACTTTGGCACTAGCGCAATGGAAGCGTGGTTCCACTGTTTGAGTAACTTACCACTCCTAAAGAATTCCAAGACAGCCGCAATAACATCACCATCAACAATGGACCAAGCCTTCTTAAAGAAAGCAGCCCCGAAACCATCTGGGCCAGGAGCTTTGTCATCCTCAATGTTGAACAGAGCACTCTTGACTTCCTCCACACTCACATCTTTAATTAATCCCCCCAGCTGGCCTCCTCCACCTTCGTACCAAGCGCAACATGGGAAGTATCCAGGGTGTCTCTATCCATACTCGAGCCCAACAGAGACCGATAGAAATCCACTAATTCATATGTTATTTCATTTTGATCCATGGATGTGGAACCATCTCTGAGAATGAGGGCCACAATCTTATTTTTCTTGATGTTCCTTTTTATCTTTCAAGGGGATTTTCAAAATCCTCTATCCCTTTTTAGAGAAAATTCGACTTGTGATTTTTGTGAAAAATTACAAATCGAATTAACAGATCATATCTATTTATTCTCTACGTAAAACTTCTGACTGATTTCTAGTGCAGTCAATCAGAGGGTTTCTGTTTTTCGTTCGTGGACCTAATTCCGGAGATAGATCGTGACTGTCAACGGTTCCCGGGATTTACAAGAAGAGCAGATTAAATTCTGTTGGAGTCCACGATCAAGCCTTTGCTTGACGAGGTAAAAATTTAACTGTGTTTTATTTTTACTTGAACAAATTTAATCGTAAAAGTTTTGATACCCATATATGGAATTGTTCCATATAATAAAATAAAATTTTAAACTTCCGCTGCACCGGGTATCAATTCTTAATTGATCTGAACACGTTTTCCAACAAAGACACACCATTAATTTTTACCGTATTGGTTATCTCCAAAAAGGTGCGTAGGTGTAGATAAGGATCGGCAGTGGCGCTCCCATTAAATTGGTTTTGTTGAACCATGTTGATCAATGCAGGCTTCAGCTCAAAATTGTTTGCATTGATAGTTCCTCAAGCGATTCCAGAATAGTGAGCCTGGATCGTCGGTCTGAAGTGATCTCTAATTGGCACTAGGGGAGCTTGATTTTCTTCTTGTTCAGCCATTCTTTCAATTTCTTCTCTTCTAGCTCGTCTTAAAGCACGTGCAATGCGCTCGATCTCCGGATCAAACAGTAGAGATTTAGCACTTTGAGATCGTCGCATAGACTGCAATTAAAAATAAGAAGCAATTAATTAGTAACTAAAAAAAATAAAATAAAAAACTCTAAATTAAAATCTAGACTAATGGGTAACAAGACTAAAAAATAATCAAAATTTACTCCCCGGCAACGGCGCCAAAAACTTGTTGTGAAAATTACTTCGCAAGCGTACGAGTGTCAAGTTTTAATATAGTGAATAATTCAGATATCGATCCCACAGGGAGTAAAATGAAAATATTTAGTACTTGTAATTACAATAGTCCAAACTTTATCTAGAAAATCAAACTTTGAGAATTTTGCAATAAAAATAAAATAATTAAGAGATTTAAAAGCACGCACACAACTTTCAGATTAAAAATCAATCAGAGAAAAATGGTCTAGAGGTATAGATTTCACCTGGTTTCAACAACAGTCAATCCTAAATGATTAATCTTCATGAATTCCAATCAATTAATAACCAAGAACACTTACGTATATTATTTCCCTCTCCCGAGCAACAAATAATGTTTATCAACTACAATTAAATTCCAATATTCTTATTAAGAATTTATTGCAGTGATCTATCACAAAACAATGTTCTTTTTAAAAGCTCTGTTAAAATTATACACTCTCCCGAGCTGTATAAATAATTAACAGTGTATTTTCTAATGTCCTATTCAAAATCCTCTCTCCCGAGCAATGATTTTAAATAAATATAACAAATCAATTATTGATCAGATAATTGAAAAGACAATCAATTCTAGAAAAAACAATCAATCTAGAAGAAACTCAATTCAATAAAATCAAAAATTCATGAAAGCGTCTACACCAGGTTCCATCCGACCTCTAGACTATAAAAATTTAGTTCATAATAAAATTCTGAATAAAATAAAACATGTTCAAAAATCCAAACATATATTCAGAATTAAATAAATAAAGATAAAAGAAACAAATCCGTCGTCGACGCCGTGTCCGGTCTATCGATCTTCGTCTTCGTTCTTCAAGTAAAGCACAAAATCCTCCAGAAATCTTCAGAAATGTCACGATCAAATCTCTGATGTGTAGTGTTTAAGTGTGTGGCGGCTCTCTCCATCAAGTCTGATTCAATTCCTTTTATATCGCCCAGCAAAAGCCCACAAAAACAAGCCCATAAAAATTACCCAAAATAATAAAACTTTCCAAACAGCTACGGGGCAGGCGCTCTAAGAACGGCGTGGGCACGCCCTCAACTCGAAATCTCAATTCCCTCAGAAACATAGCATTGCGCGTTAGCACATCTTGGAGCGCTAACAACAAGTGCTGAACCTTGGCCCAAATAAGAAAGGCCCAACACTATTCCTTCTCTTCTTTTGTCTGATCGTTCTTTTCTTTTCCTTTTTCTTCTTCCCTTTTATTCTTTTAATTCTTTTCTCTCATATCTCATTTTCCCCATTTTTCCTCATTTTTTCTCATTTTCCACATAAATTTCATAATTTTCTACAAACACAAAAACAACAAAATACCCACATAAATCTGCTCGAAACAAGCAATTAACAATTAAAAGAATATATAAATTAAGTGTATAAAATGCACTTAACAATAAAAAAATAAATCAATGGTACGTACCTTTCAATATGAGCAGCCCACAAATTGCTGAAAATTAACTTTTCCCTTGCATTCCTAGCACTCTTCTTCCCCTTAGGCGGCTCCGGGAACTCTACCATTTTCCCTGATTTTCTCGCCTCGCAATAATTACAAATCCAACTTCCCTCTGAAACCTCCTTCAATGGCAATTTCAAGCACCTCAAGTGATACCCATTCAAGCAATCGTCACATTCAATCATAATCCTCTTACCAGTAGGCTTGAAACACACCCTACATTTCTCCACCACCGGATCCTCATAATCGGAGGTTGCGTCTTCTATCCTCTTCACATAAACATGGTCCCCTGCTGAAAACTCGCCTCCATCATAAACAACCTTTTTATAGTAGACCCTTTTTTTGTTCTGCCACTCCGTTGACGTGCATTTTTGTCTGGATTCCTCGAGGCCCTTTTTGTCTCGAGACCCTCATTTTGTTTGTTTTCGAATTTTCTTTTTCTCTTGGATTCATTGAGTTGTGGCGATGCAGGGGCTAATGAAATGGTGGTGGGTGAGTAAAGGTGGGAATTCAGGAGATTCTTTGGAATCGAATGTGTGAATTTTTCTGGAGTTACGGAGGTGAGGCGAAGGGAGCGACGGAGAGCGGTGGTGGTTGAGATTTGTGGAGTTGGTGGAGAAATGAAGTGCTTTAGATTGTTTTAAGAAGACCTGGATTTCTTAGTCACTGGTGTATCTGTCATTTTCCGGTTGTTGGATCGGAAACAGGATCTGAAAATCCTATAACTAAAAATGATTGCAACAATGAATAAATGTTACTAAGAGCATATGCAGTTCAAGAACGAATTAAGCTCAATGCCAAACATGAATTTTACAGAAGAACAACCAACCCTACATTGGAGTAAAATTTCATGATTGATTAACCATGAAAAATGACCTAGATGCCTTTTGAAATTCAGAACAACCAACCATTCATTGCTCTCTGCTGGGTAGTAAATGGTCCATAGCCTGAAAAACTGAATAAGGAAATCTAAAATATTTCAGACGTTTTTTTACTGAATTATAAGATCACAAATCTCAAATAATGCCCACAGCCTCAATGAAGTTCAACATTCAATATTCAGTTTTGGAAGAAGAAGCAAATTTTCGTGGAAGAGAAACAAATTGTTATCATCCTCCTAATACTTTTATGCGGATGAATATGAGAAAGAGATCAAAATTAATAATAATAAAAAAAACCATAAAAACAGCTTCATCAATCAAAAAACTGAATAATAAAGTAATTTAGAGCTAGAGTGCGAACATTCCAAATCCAGAGCCCAACAAAGTAAGCGTGTTTGAGGCCTACAAAAAAGCAAATTTTTGATAAATAGATAATGATTTCTTGACCTAAAAGCATATTGTTGGCCTCAAAAAATTCCAACATATAGAAAGTAGAAACTGAAAGCAAATTGTAAACAAAAAATCAACAACAACCAGAGAAATTGTGAGATCGTGACACAGGTACTCGAAGCCGTACCTTTTGCTATAGAGTTGAGGTGCAAATATTTCAAACTGAAAGCCCAACAAAGTAAGCCTATTCCTGATATCCAAAAAAAATGAATATATAAAAATTCAAAAACCCAAACCAAACATTAACAACGATGAAAAAAAACTAGAGAGATTGAGAGGAAGAATTTCGAGTCCATACCTTGTGTGAAAGATTAGGATCCGAGAGCCCGACGTGCAAAGATTGGGTGGTAATATTTGGAATCAAGATCCCGGAGTGAAAGGGCTGGGAATATCTAAGAATGGAGTAAATTAAGAGAAAAACTTCTTTTAGTCGCTGAATAAGAAACGTGATGCAGGTTCCTTTAGACGTGGGTATTAGAAGGGGTAGGAAAATATTACTCTTGCAGAAAAGAAAAGATAAGTATTAAAGGTTTAGAACAAATAAAACTGTTATAATTGCTAATAAAAATTTAAATTTTTTTTTCCAAATATCTAAATTTATGATTTTATCTATCTATAATCTATTATCTATTAGTGGATAAAAATTCACGTTTGATCGTAAACTTTAATATTAGCAAAATCATTAGTCAAATAGAGCTCCCTCCTTAAATTATGAGGTTGTCTTCCGCAGATGTCTCTTCTGGAATAACATACCACCGTTCCCGGAACCAATAATTGCCGTCCACATCATTCCACAAACTACTCAACCCCCAAACATCACAAATGAATACAATTAGCAAGTAAATTTTCATATTTTACAGTTGATAAAAAAATAAACCAATGGTACATACCTTTCAATATGAGCAGCCCACAAATCGCAGGAAATTAACGTTTCCCTTACAGTCCTAGCCCTCTTCTTCCCCTTAGGCGGCTCCGGGAATTCTACCATTTTCCTTGATTTTCTCGCCTTTCAATAATTACAAATCCAACTTCCCTCTGGAACCTCCTTCAATGGCGGTTTCAAGCACCTCAAGTGATACCCATTCAAGCAATCGTCACATTCAATCATAATCCTCTTACCAGTAGGCTTGAAACATACCCTACATTCCTCCACCACCGGATCCTCATAATCGGAGGCTGTGTATTCTATACTCTTCACATAAACATGGTCCCCTGTTGAAAACACGCCTCCATCATAAACAACCTTTTTATAGTAGACCCTTTTTTTTGTTCTGCCACTCCGATGATGGACATTTTTGTCTGGATTCCTCGAGGACCATTTTGTCTCGATACCCTCATTTTGTTCGTTTTCAATTTTTCTTTTTCTCTTGGATTTAGTGATTTTTGGCGATTCGGGGGCAAATGAAATGGTGGTGGGTGAGTTAAGGTGGGAATTCAGGCGATTCTTGGGAGTCGGATGTGGTAACTTTTCTAGAGTTGCGGAGGTGAGGTGAAGGGAGCGATGGGGAGCGGTGGTGGTTGAGATTTGTGGAGAAATGGAGTGCTTAAGATTGGGGGTTTTGTTTGAAGAAGATCTGGATTTCTTAGTCACTGGTGTCTCTGCCATTTTCGGCCGTTGGATGGGAAACAGGAGGTGGCGTGTGAAAATATTTATCATTTGATTTGGCGGGAAAATTGTTATTATCGTTATCGATCGTGGGGATATCTGAACCGTAGGTTTTGAAATTAAGATAGAGGAATAAATTTTAATCCAAATACATTCATTATATATATAATAAAAAATAATTATGAACTTGACTTTACAATAACAAAAATAAGACTTTAGTAGCAAATGTTCCCTCACTTTCATTTTTTATCATAATAATATTAAAATAAAAAAGGAAAATAATAGATTCTTGTTGAGTTCAATTAGACTTGTTGAAGCCCAACATAATAGAAGAATTCCAATATAATCAAATTTGTAAGCAGATTTAAAGAGATGCAACTCATGATTGTTCCACGGAGGATAGCGAAACCAAAAATCCACTAGATAGTTACGTCTCACTATTGCCTTCTCATATGAAATCTCTTCGATCGAGAATTTTCCATGATATCTTCCAAATCCTCTCTCCCCAACTCCTCCGAATGGAAGAGAATCAGCCGCATACTGCAAATGCAATGCAATTTTCCATTACTAAGTAGTCACTACTATATATATATATATATATATATATATATATATATAAATATATATATCAACTCATCAACTTACTTGAACTATTGCATCATTAAAAACCACACTTCCTGAGGATGTCTCTGAACATAACCTCTTTTTCAGTCCTTCATTTTTCATGAATGCATATATTAAAAGCGGTTTTGGCTTCGATTTTATCAACTTAATACCATCTTCCATATTTTCCAGCTTCACATAACATATTGTAATATTAATACACCATCAAATCATTCATAAACCCAATATTGTTATATTTTTTGGTTCCTCACGGTGATTATAGGAAGGAGTGGACCAAATATTTCTTCACTCATCACTCCACTTTCCATTGGTGGATCTGTTGGAACACGCGTTCTCTGATCACACGGATGTGATACCTGGAGCAGCGGAAGTTTAAAAATTTTATTCTTCGATATGGAACGATTCCATATCGTGGGTATCAAATCCAAACGATTAAAATCTTGCAAGTAAAAATAAAAAATCACAATTAAATATTTTTACCTCTTCAAGCAATGGCTTGATTATGGACTCCAACAGAATTTAATCTTCTCTTCTTGTAAATCCCGGGAATCGATGACTTGCTCGATCAATCTCTAGAATCAGGTCCATGAATAGAAAACAGAAAGCCTCTGATTGATTGCACTAGAAATCAATCAGATGTTTATCGTAGAGAATAAACAGATTTGATCTGTCAATTCATAAAGTGACTTTTCGGAAAAATCACAGACTGAATTTTCTCAAAAAGGAGTAGGAGAATTCGAAAATTCCCCTTCAAATAATATATGTGTTTTTGAAAATCCAAGATGAGAAAAAGTAATATTTTCAAACCCTACACATGTATTTATATATAATTTCTAGACTGGATTAAGTTATAATTGTATTAGGATACTAACTCCTTAGGACCCACAATCCATAACTTAAGCCCAACAAGCCAAGCCCGTTATTATAGAAATTAATATAAAATTCATCATGACTCCGATTGATAAACCGATTTCACCAATGTGCACAGATGTTGGAAAACTGGCGGTCAGATCAATCACGATTGATACCCGGTGCAGCGGAAGTTTAAAAATTTTGTTATGGAACAATTCCATAGTGTGGGTATCAACCGTTCAACGATTAAATTATTGTGTGTGTAAAATTTAAATAACAGTTATTAAATTTTACCTCCAATCTCGCAACGAGATTAATGGACACCAACAGATTTGATCTGCTCTTGTTGTCTCTCCCTGGAACCGATGAACTCCTTCAATCAGGTCCACGAACAGAGGTTTAAATCCCTCTGATAGATTGCACTAGAAAATCTATCAGAAGTTTTCTGCGAAGAGATTAAACGAATCTGATTCGTTATTCCTGACCGCGATTCAAAATCACAGACCGGAATTTTCTCGGGCAGAGGGGGAGGGGTCGGCCGAAATTTCTTTTAGAGAGACTAGGGTTTTCGATTTTTGCTCTCAAAAATTATGACCTGTTGTGTGTAATTTCTGTACTGAAATAACTTATTTATAATGCAGGCCACTAACACCTTAGGGCCCATTAATCATAAGCTGGGGCCCGACAAGCAAAGCCCGCTCGTTCAGAAATTAATATAAAATTCATCGTGACTCCGATTGATGAACTGATTTCACCAATGTGCACAGAAACCATTTCTGCACATTTTAAAGTCAAAATAAATTTTCCTGAATCCGAATTCAGTGGTTTCCAAAAATGTCCATCCCTATGTCATTTTAGGAAATCCTACTCCCTTACTCTTATTTAAGAAGTCCAACTCCTTAGTTCATTAAATTTAACTCTTTAAATTTAACTATCTCAACGGGGATTAAAACTCCATTACACTGTGTGACCCTCAATGGTTCAGGGATACAGCTAACCGTGGGCTCACAACTCCTTGTGACTCGGAACAACACTTTCCGACTTGCCCAACGAATCATGGTAAAGCGCCTAGCAACATCGCCCCATGATTCCCTAGGTATCACTGATAGTGCCTACAAGAACCAGTAGATTTTGGTTAGCGTACAGTACGGTCCCTTCATCCATATATCCCGATCGAATCAACAACCATTGGTATATCGAGAGTCGCTCAAGATTCGATAACTATGCAATACATCTTGAAGATCAAATTAGTGACATCGCATGTGCTACTAAGAAACCATTTCTTAAATCACATCAAGTACTCTGGCCAGAGATTCGTCACACTAATATCTCCTCAGATCGCATAGGATATCCACACTCGCAAGTATGTGGTGAATCCTTGACAACAATGCATTGACTCCTATATGTGTCGTAACTGTACCCAATCTCGACACCTGATGACCCCATAGAGTCGGTAAACGAGTCAAAACACAGCACTAGCATATAGAGTCTCCATGATGTTTCAAGTCGTAAGGACTAATGGTGTACAACCAAAACCGCGGACTTTATCCACTCGATAAGTGATAACCACTTGGAAAGTCCGGATAGGGTAGTTCGATTATTCATCCTATGAATATCCATTTGCATGCTTCGAACATCTCTATGTTCCCTACCAATGAAACGTGGTACTCCGCATCGCAAATGCTAGTCTCAAACTCGAGCGATCCTTATCCTTATTATCGGACGGCTCAATCGACTAGGAACGGTTTTAGAACATACAGTGACTATAAGATGTATTTCATGATAGACATCTCCATGTTCTACCACATCTTACATACACTATAGTATATTCAAGGTCTTTATCAAAACAACAATAGTATATCACAATATAACAATATGAAGTAATATAAAGTCATTGCCATAAAAGTGTAAATAATATTAAACAAAAGATTGTTTATACAAAGAGTCATCAAAGCCCATAGCCACACAGTTGGCTCACTGGGCACCCACTCTTACAATCTCCCACTTGCCCTATAGCCAACTAGTCATACTACGTAGACCCATTGCTTCGCGATGTTTGTCAAACAATGGTCCTGGCAAGGGCTTAGTAAGCGGATCAGCGATATTGTCTGCAGAGGCCACTCGTTCGACAATGATGTCTCCTCTTTCCACAATCTCCCGGATTATGTGGTATTTCCTCAGTACGTGTTTGGATCTTTGATGATACCTTGGTTCCTTTGCTTGAGCAACGGCACCCGTGTTGTCGCAGTACACCGGGACTGGACCAACAAATTCAGGAATGACGCCCAACTCTTGGACGAAATTCCTCATCCAAACGGCCTCTTTAGCAGCAGCTGATGCTGCAATGTATTCAGCCTCAGTGGTGGAATCCGCTGTGGTGTCCTGCTTGGAACTCTTCCAAGAGACAGCACCGCCATTGAGCATGAACACAAATCCAGAGGTTGACTTCGAGTCATCCACATCACTTTGGAAGCTAGAGTCGGTATAGCCTTCCAATTTGAGTTCTCGTCCTCCATAAACCATGAACATATTCTTAGTCCTTCGCAAGTACTTAAGAATGTCCTTCACGGCTTTCCAATGCATTTGACCAGGATTAGACTGATATCTGCTCGTGACACTCAGAGCAAATGCTACATCCGGTCTGGTAGATATCATCCCATACATGATACTACCTATAGATGACGCATATGGTACATGTGTCATATTCTCTATCTCTTCATCAGTCTTGGGACACATAGACTTGGATAGAGAAACTCCATGACACATGGGTAGATGTCCTCTTTTGGACCCATCCATTGAAAACCGTTTCAATATGGTATCGATGTAGGTTGATTGAGTGAGTCCTATCATTCTCTTAGACCTATCTCTATAGATCTGTATCCCAAGAATGTAGGATGCCTCTCCCAAATCCTTCATCGAAAATCTACCTGATAACCATATCTTTGTTGACTGCAACATCCCTACAACATTCCCAATGAGTAGGATGTCATCAACATAAAGTACTAAGAATGTCACCGCATCCTTAACTACTTTCTTGTACACGCACGGTTCCTCCGGGTTCTTGATGAAACCAAAATCTTTTATTGTTTCATCAAATTTCTGGTTCCAACTTCTTGATGCTTGTTTTAGACCATAAATTGATCTCTGAAGCTTGCATACCTTATGCTCGCTTCCCATGGATGTGAACCCCTCAGGCTGCTTCATATAGATTTCTTCCTTAATGTCTCCATTAAGAAAAGCAGTCTTCACATCCATTTGCCATATCTCATAGTCATACCATGCTGCTATGGCAATCAGGATTCTTATGGACTTGAACATTGCAACTGGTGAAAAGGTTTCATCATAGTCAACTCCTTGCCTTTGAGTATAACCTTTAGCCACCAATCGCGCCTTGTAGGTCAATACCTTACCATCAGGCCCAAGCTTTCTTTTGTAGATCCATTTACACCCTATCGGAACAATTCCATCGGGAGGATCTACTAAAGACCAAACTTGGTTTGTATGCATCGAATCCAATTCTGACTGCATAGCTTCAAGCCATAAATTCGAATCCGCATCAGAAATTGCTTCCTTGAAGTTTCTTGGATCACATCCAATGTCGGGTTCATCTTGATCCCCTTCAAGAAGAAGACCATATCGAACTGGAGGTCTAGAAGTCCTTTCGGATCTTCTAGGTGCAGGCGTGTCCAGCAATGGTTCCTGAGGTGTAGGATCGTTATTTTGTATTTTGGGTTCTTCTCGAACTTCTTCGAGTTCCATCATCTCGCCTTTCTTATCCAATAAGAACTCCTTCTCCAAGAAGGTGGCATTCCTAGAAACAAACACCTTTGTTTCAGCAGGATAATAGAAATAATATCCGATTGAATTTTTCGGATACCCTACAAAATAACATAAGCTGGATCGACTATCCAACTTATCTCCCACTGTCCGCTTCACGTAAGCAGGACATCCCCAAATCCTCAAGTACGAATACTTAGGAGCTTTGCCATTCCATAACTCGTATGGTGTTTTGTCCACTGCTTTAGTGTGGACGTTGTTCAACAACAATACCGCCGTTTCAAGCGCATAGCCCCAAAACGAAGGTGGAAGCTCAGTGAAGCTCATCATAGATCGAACCATGTCCAACAAAGTTCGATTACGACGCTCCGATACACCATTAAGCTGTGGTGTCATAGGAGGAGTCCACTGAGAGAGAATCCCATTCTCTTTCAGATAGTCCAAAAACTCGGTACTCAAGTATTCTCCACCTCGATCCGATCGAAGTGCTTTAATACTTTTACCTAGCTTGTTTTCTACTTCAGCCCTGAATTCTTTGAACTTTTCAAATGCTTCAGACTTATATTTCATTAAATATAAATACCCATACCTTGAATAATCATCAGTAAAGGTAATGAAGTAGGTGTGGCCATGTTGAGTCCCTACTCTAAATGGACCACAAACATCTGTATGGATCAAATCCAACAGATTTTGACTACGCTCAGGTTTCCCCTTAAAAGGAGATTTAGTCATTTTTCCTTTTAGGCAGGATTCACAAGTAGGTAGAGAGTTAATATCAGACATATCAAACATGCCCTCTCCCACTAGCTTGTTCATCCTCCTTGAGGAAATATGACCTAGTCTAGCGTGCCAAAGGTTTGCCGGGTTTTGACTATCGATTTTCCTTTTGTTTGTTGTCGCCGGTTTGTCAATACAATTCACTGGAACGTCTTTTAGTTTTAAATTGTATAGATCGTTTTCAAGTTTTCCATTTCCAATTAAACATTCATTCTTGTAAATATTGCAAATCCCATTCACAAAATTACAAGAATAACCATCTCTATCAAGCATAGAAATAGAAATAATGTTTTTAATTAAATCTGGCACAAATAAAACATCTCTCAACAATAATTTAAAACCATTCTGCAAAATCAAACAAACATCTCCAATGGCCGTAGCTTCAGCTCTGGAACCATTCCCGAGCCTCAGCTGGGTCTCACCCATTCTAAGCCTGCGACTTCTTGTCATCACCTGCAAATCATTGCAAATGTGAGATCCACATCCGGTATCCAATACCCAAGAAGTTGTATTAAGTGACATGTTTATTTCGATATAGAACATACCCTTTGCAGTTCCTAACTGCTCAAGATACTCCTTGCAGTTGCGCTTCCAATGACCCGGCTTCTTGCAGTAATGGCAAACATCCTTGGATTTTCCATTGTTTGAAGCCTTTGTCTTTTGCTTCTTCTCGGGTTCCACTTTCTTGGGTGGGGCAGAACGTTTCTTGCCCTTCATACTTGGCCCCTTCTTAGCAGAAGATGAGGAGCCCACCAAGAAAGCTGGCTTATCCTTCTTAAGTGTGGATTCATATGTAACGAGCATATTGACCATCTCTTCAAGGGTGGCCTCTATCTTGTTCATATTAAAATTTATCACGAATCCATCAAATGAAGAAGGAAGAGATAGAAGCAGCAAGTCCACATTGAGTTCATGCTCCAACACCAAATCAAGGGTCGCTAACTTCTGTATGAGCCAAATCACTCGTACCCCATGATCACGGACCGAAGTCCCTTCACGCATGCGGCACGTCATCAACTCCTTAACAGTAGAGAACCTTTCAGCCCTCGACTGAGCCCCAAAAAGTTCCTTGAGTTGCGCGTGAATGTCAGCAGCATTCACCGTGTCCTCAAATCGCCTCTGGAGTTCATCAGACATCGAGGCTTGCATATAGCATTTGGTCTTGATGTCATGGTCACACCATGCATCAAGTTTGGCCAATTCCTCCGGACTTATGTCAGCTGGTGCTTCCTTCGGAGGTGCTTTCTCTAACACGTAGAGCATTTTCTCCGAAGTTAAGACAATCTTCAACTTCCGGAACCATTCCGTATAGTTGGCGCCAGTCAGCTTGTTTTGTTCGAGGATCGAGAATAAAGGATTTCGCGAATTCATTGTATGAAATACTGAAAAGGAAAACAGACATATATCAATGATTGTTTAACAATTTACTAAGACATAAAATAGGCGAATTTAATTTTATGAATCTCACTCCCACTATTTTAACGATTTCACCACCCTCTAGTGAAAACGGGAAACTTTTTCCTTAGTGAGAACATGGAGTCCAATTGACAAACTTATGGTCCCGAATAATATCAGCCAACCATAATTCTCAAAAGGTAGAGCCCAATTGCTTCCAAAGCAACCCCCATGTGTTTACCTCATGTCCAATAAGGGCCCAATAATATGACGCCGTTTAAAGTGACATGTCAAGATGACCCATCAATATTAAGTTGTGATGGACGGTCGCCATGTGGATCCCCCAATAATATGAGCCGATCCCATGGGAGTTCCACCCAACTTACAACATTTGTCGATCCAATGTACAGCTTTCCGACGGACGGGCCCCCCCAATAATGAGCCGGACCGTATCCGCGGGTAGCATCACATACATTGACCGTTGATGGAAGGTAGGAACATTTAAACAATATTTAAATTTCCTTTATTTATCTTGATATAAATTTTAAATCATATTTAAAATGAGGGATTTTTAATTATAAAAATATTTGTCTCATCATATTTAATTTATTGCATGCATTGCCGGATTCACGCAATTTATGTCTAAACATGCATACAATCATAATATCACATATTATATAGGATGATCGATTCCATTTCTAATTGACCCGTGGTTGCCAATCACGGGTCTTAGTCTAATCCTAGGTAATATGCAGTATGCAAATGCAATCCTATTACATATGCTTCCAATTTACATTTCTTCAGTCTTCATTGTCTGCTGGGCCCACCATCTTCAAATCTTGATCTCCCACTAAATCTAATGTATTTACAATAAATAACAATGACAAGTAGGGGATACATTTTTAGGGGGTGGGAACGGGCTATAAACCAAGCCCACTTTTATTACATATGACATTCATATCGGGCCATAAACCAGGCCCATTAATAAAACCAACAATAATAAAGACAAAATGTAAATTCCTAACATACACCTACAAAATTGGTCATGGCAATCGATCATCCTTATCCAATAACATTTAATTCAAAATTAATTTATTGGATAACATGCTGTGGCAATTCAAATTTAAACAAGATAAAATCATATTTTATATATAAAATCTCATTTCACATATAAAATCATATTTTATCTCTATATCAAATAAAATCATATTTTATCTATAAAATCCAATTTTACAAATAAAATCATATTTTACTTAATATATCATAAGATCATATCTTATCATCAATTGTACCAAAATAATTGATTTCAAAATTCAATTTACGGATAAAATATTAAAATTTTCCAAAAATTCAAATTTATCCAAAATCAATTTTAAAATTTACGGACTCGAACAATTCGATCCGAAATCTCGTGAACCAATCAAAAACAATTTTTGACCGGACCAAAAATAAAATTTTAAATATTAAAATTAATAAAAATATAATTTTTCCCGCGGGCCGCCCGGGACACTCCCGGGCCGGCCCGCACCCGGGGCGCGGGCCGGGGGCAGCCCGGCTGCCCCCTTAGGGCAGTGCCGTGCGCTGCCCTGGGCGGCGCCGAGCGCCGCCCCTGGGCAGCGCCGAGCGCTGCCCTGCGCAGCGCCGAGCGCTGCCCTGCGCAGCGCCGAGCGCTGCGCTGGGCAGCGCACAGCGCTGCCCTGGGCGGCGCCGTGCGCCGCCCTGGGCGGCGACGGTCGCCGCCTTGGGCGGCGCCGTGCGCCCCCTTTGGGCGGCGCCGTGCGCCGCCCGGGGCAGCAACAATTGCTGCCCCACCGGGCAGCGATCCAATCGCTGCCCGGGTTTTGCCCCGAAAAATTTTTTTTTTATTTAAAAATATTTATTTTGTTTCAAAAACCGAGACTCAAAAATTTTGTACAATTGATTAATTTAATCGTTTGATCTGAGCAACCTGGCTCTGATACCACTGTTGGAAAACTGGCGGTCAGATCAATCACGATTGATACCCGGTGCAGCGGAAGTTTAAAAATTTTGTTATGGAACAATTCCATAGTGTGGGTATCAACCGTTCAACGATTAAATTATTGTGTGTGTAAAATTTAAATAACAGTTATTAAATTTTACCTCCAATCTCGCAACGAGATTAATGGACACCAACAGATTTGATCTGCTCTTGTTGTCTCTCCCTGGAACCGATGAACTCCTTCAATCAGGTCCACGAACAGAGGTTTAAATCCCTCTGATAGATTGCACTAGAAAATCTATCAGAAGTTTTCTGCGAAGAGATTAAACGAATCTGATTCGTTATTCCTGACCGCGATTCAAAATCACAGACCGGAATTTTCTCGGGCAGAGGGGGAGGGGTCGGCCGAAATTTCTTTTAGAGAGACTAGGGTTTTCGATTTTTGCTCTAAAAAATTATGACCTGTTGTGTGTAATTTCTGTACTGAAATAACTTATTTATAATGCAGGCCACTAACACCTTAGGGCCCATTAATCATAAGCTGGGGCCCGACAAGCAAATCCCGCTCGTTCAGAAATTAATATAAAATTCATCGTGACTCCGATTGATGAACTGATTTCACCAATGTGCACAGAAACCATTTCTGCACATTTTAAAGTCAAAATAAATTTTCCTGAATCCGAATTCAGTGGTTTCCAAAAATGTCCATCCCTATGTCATTTTAGGAAATCCTACTCCCTTACTCTTATTTAAGAAGTCCAACTCCTTAGTTCATTAAATTTAACTCTTTAAATTTAACTATCTCAACGGGGATTAAAACTCCATTACACTGTGTGACCCTCAATGGTTCAGGGATACAGCTAGCCGTGGGCTCACAACTCCTTGTGACTCGGAACAACACTTTCCGACTTGCCCAACGAATCATGGTAAAGCGCCTAGCAACATCGCCCCATGATTCCCTAGGTATCACTGATAGTGCCTACAAGAACCAGTAGATTTTGGTTAGCGTACAGTACGGTCCCTTCATCCATATATCCCGATCGAATCAACAACCATTGGTATATCGAGAGTCGCTCAAGATTCGATAACTATGCAATACATCTTGAAGATCAAATTAATGACATCGCATGTGCTACTAAGAAACCATTTCTTAAATCACATCAAGTACTCTGGCCAGAGATTCGTCACACTAATATCTCCTCAGATCGCATAGGATATCCACACTCGCAAGTATGTGGTGAATCCTTGACAACAATGCATTGACTCCTATATGTGTCGTAACTGTACCCAATCTCGACACCTGATGACCCCATAGAGTCGGTAAACGAGTCAAAACACAGCACTAGCATATAGAGTCTCCATGATGTTTCAAGTCGTAAGGACTAATGGTGTACAACCAAAACCGCGGACTTTATCCACTCGATAAGTGATAACCACTTGGAAAGTCCGGATAGGGTAGTTCGATTATTCATCCTATGAATATCCATTTGCATGCTTCGAACATCTCTATGTTCCCTACCAATGAAACGTGGTACTCCGCATCGCAAATGCTAGTCTCAAACTCGAGCGATCCTTATCCTTATTATCGGACGGCTCAATCGACTAGGAACGGTTTTAGAACATACAGTGACTATAAGATGTATTTCATGATAGACATCTCCATGTTCTACCACATCTTACATACACTATAGTATATTCAAGGTCTTTATCAAAACAACAATAGTATATCACAATATAACAATATGAAGTAATATAAAGTCATTGCCATAAAAGTGTAAATAATATTAAACAAAAGATTGTTTATACAAAGAGTCATCAAAGCCCATAGCCACACAGTTGGCTCACTGGGCACCCACTCTTACAACAGAAACCATTTCTGCACCTTTTAAAGTCAAGATAATTTTTCTGAATCCGAATTCAGTGATCTCCAAAAATGTCCATCCTTATGTCATTTTTGGAAATTCCACTCCCTTTAGTTAAGAAGTCCAACTTCTCTTTCATTAAATTTAACTCTTTAAATTTAACTAACCCAACGGGGTTTAGTAATCCATTACTTGTGTGACCCTCAATGGTTCAGGGATACAGCTAACCGCGGGCTCACAACTCCTTGTGACTCGGAACAACGATTTCCAACTTACCCAATGAATCATGGTAAGAGCGTCTAGCAACATCTCCCCATGATTCTCTAGGTATCACTGATAGTGCCTGCAAGAACTAGTAAGTTTTGGTTAGCGTACAATACAGTCCTTTCATCCATATATCCTGATCGAATCAACAACCATTGGTACATTGAGAGTCGTTCGAGATTCGATAACTATGCAATGCATCTTGAAGATCAAATAGTGACATCGCATGTGCTACTAGGAAACCAAGTAACCTAAATCACATCGAGTACTTTGGCCAGAGATTTGTCACACTAATATCTCCTCAGATCGCATAGGATATCCACACTCGCAAGCGTGTGGTGAATCCTTGACAACAAAGCATCGACTTCAATATGTTTCGTAACTGTACCCAATTCCGACACCTGATGAACCCCCATAGAGTCGGTAAACGAGTCAAAGTACAGTACTGGCATATAGAGTCTCAATGATATTTCAAGTAGTAAGGACTAATGGTGTACAACCAAAACCGCGGACTTATCCACTCAAATAATAATAACCACTTGGAAAGTTCAAATAGGGTAGTTTGATCATTCATCATATGAATATCCATTTGCATGCTTTGAACATCTCCATGTCCATTACCAATGAAACGTGGTACTTGGCATCACAAATGCTAGTCTCAATCTCGAGCGATCCTTATCCTTATTAGCGGACGGCTCAATTGACTAGAAACTGTTTAGAATATACAGTGACTATAAGATGTGTTTCATAATAGTGATCTCTCTTTATTCACTATCTCATCTTACTTACACTTTATTATATTCAAGATCTTTATCAAAACAACAATAGTATATCACAATATAAAAATATGAAGAAAGATAAAGAAAATGCCATTAATGAATGTAAATTATATTAAACAAAGATTGTTTATACATAGAGTCATAAAAGCCATTAGCCACAAGTTGGCTAACCGGGCACCCACTCTTTCAATCTCCCACTTGACCTAAAGCCAACTAGTTATACTACGTAATCCCATTGCTTCGCGATGTTTGTCAAATAATGGTCCTTGCAAGGGCTTAGTAAGTGGATCAGCGATATTGTCTGTAGAGGCCACTCTCTCGACAGTGATGTCTCCTCTTTCCACAATCTCCCGGATGATGTGGTATTTCCTCAGTACGTGTTTGGATCTTTGATGAGACCTTGGTTCCTTTGCCTGAGCAACGGCTCCAGTGTTGTCGCAGTACACCGAAACTGGACCAACAGCTTCAGGAATGACACCCAACTCTTGGATGAAATTCCTCATCCAAACGGCCTCTTTAGCAGCAGCTGATGCTGCAATGTATTCTGCCTCAGTGGTGGAATCCGCTGTGGTGTCCTGCTTAGAACTTTTCCAAGAGACAGCACCGCCATTGAGCATGAATACAACTCCAGAGGTTGACTTCGAGTCATCCACGTTGCTTTGGAAGCTAGAGTCGGTATAGCCTTCCAATTTCAATTCTCTTCCTCCATAAACCATGAATACATTCTTAGTCCTTCTTAAGTACTTAAGAATATCCTTCACGACTTTCCAATGCATTTGACCGGGGTTGGCCTGATATCTGCTCGTGACACTCAGAGCAAAGGCTACATCCGGTCTGGTAGATATCATCCCATACATAATACTACCTATGGCTGACGCATATGGTATGTGTGTCATTTTCTCTATCTCTTCGTCAGTCTTGGGACACATAGACTTGGATAGAGAAACTCCATGACACATAGGTAGATGTCCTCTCTTGGACTCATCCATTAAAAACATTTTCAATATAGTGTCGATGTAGGTTGCTTGAGTGAGTCCTATCATTCTCTTAGATCTATCTCTATAGATCTGTATCCCTAGAATATAGGAGGCCTCACCCAAATCATTCATCGAGAATCTACCTGATAGCCATATCTTTGTTGACTGCGACATCCCTACGTCATTCCCAATAAGTAGGATGTCATCAACATAAAGAACTAAGAACGTCACTGAATCCTTAACTACTTTCTTGTACACGCACGGTTCCTCTGGGTTTTTGATGAAACCAAAGTCCTTTATTGTGTCATCAAATTTCTGGTTCCAACTTTTTGATGCTTGTTTGAGACCATATATTGATCTCTGAAGCTTGCATACCTTATGCTCGCTTCCCATAGATGTGAATCCCTCGGGCTACATCATATAGATCTCTTCCTTAATGTTACCATTAAGAAATGCAGTCTTCACATCCATTTTCCATATCTCATAGTCATACCAAGCTGCTATGGCAATAAGGATTCTTATGGACTTGAACATTGCAACTGGTGAAAAGGTTTCATCATAGTCAACTCCTTGTATTTGAGTATAACCTTTTGCGACCAATCGTGCCTTGTAGGTCAATACCTTACCATCAGGCCCAAGTTTACTCTTGTAGATCCATTTACACCCTATTGGAACAATTCCATCGGGAGGATCTACTAAATACCAAACATGGTTTGTATGTATCGAGTCTATTTCCGACTGCATAGCATCAAGCCATAAATTCGAATCCGCATAAAAAATTGCTTCCTTGAAGTTTCTTGGATCACATCCAATGTCGGGTTCACTTTGATCCCCTTCAAGAAGAAGACCATATCGTATAGGAGGTCTAGAATTCCTCTCGGATCTTCTAGGAATAGGCGTGTCAATCAATGGTTCCTGAGGTGTAGGATCGTTATTTTGTATCTCGGATTCTTCTCGAATTTTTTCGAGTTCCATCATCTTGTCTTTCTTATCAAGTAAGAACTCCTTCTCCATGAAGGTGGCATTCCTCGAAACAAAAACTTTTGTTTCATTAGGATGATAGAAATAATATCTGATTGAATTCTTCGGATATCCTACAAAATAACATAAGGTGAAACGACTATCCAACTTATCTCCCACTGTCTGCTTCACGTAAGCAGGACATCCCCAAATCCTTAAGTACGAATACTTAGGAGCTTTGACATTCCATAACTCGTATGGAGTTTTATCCACTGCTTTAGTGTGGACATTGTTCAACAACAATACCGCCGTTTCAAGCGCATAGCCCCAAAACGAAGTTGGGATCTCAGTGAAGCTCATCATGGATCAAACCATGTCCAACAAAGTTTGATTTCGACGCTCCAAAACACCATTGAGCTGAGGTGTAATAGGAGGAGTCCACTGAGAGAGAATCCTATTCTCTTTTAGATAGTCCAAAAACTCTGTACTTAAGTATTCTCCACCTCGATCAGATCGAAGTGCTTTAATACTTTTTCCTAGTTTGTTCTCTACTTCAGCCTTGAATTCTTTGAACTTTTCAAATGCTTCAGACTTATATTTCATCAAATATAAATACTCATACCTAGAAAAATCATCAGTAAAGGTAATGAAGTAGGTGTGTCCAAATTTAGTACCAATACTAAATGGACCACAAACATCTGTATGGATCAAATCCAACAGATTTTGACTACGCTCAGGTTTTCCTTTAAAAGGAGATTTAGACATTTTTCCTTTTAGGCAGGACTCACAAGTAGGTAGAGAGTTAATATCAGACATATCAAACATGCCTTCTCCCACTGGCTTGTTCATCCTCCTTGAGGAAATGTGACCTAGCCTAGCATGCCAAAGGTTTGCTGGGTTTTGACTATCGTTTTTTCTTTTATTTGTTGTTACCGATTTATCAACATAATTAATTGGAACATCTTTTAATTTTAAGTTATATAGATCGTTTTCAAGTTGTCCATTTCCAATTAAACATTCATTCTTGTAAATATTGCAAATCTCATTCACAAAATTGCAAGAAAAACCATCTCTATCAAGCATAGAAACAGAAATAATGTTTTTAATCAAATCTGGCACAAATAAAACATCTCTTAAAAGTAACTTAAAATCGTTCTGCAAAACTAAATAAACGTCTCCCACTACTTTGGCTTCAACTCTGGAACCATTTTCGAGCCTCAGCTGGGTCTCACTCATCCTAAGCTTACGACTTCTTGTCATCACCTGCAAATCATTGCAAATGTGAGATCCACATCCGGTATCTAATACCCAAGAAGTAGTATTAAGTGAAACATTTATTTCAATGTAAAACATACTGTGGGGACCTCGGGTTTCTAATCTCGTCTTAGGGCAACTAATGATTAATTAAACAATTAATCAAACTGTAGTAACCCAGAGACCATTTTAAGATAATAATATGTTAAACATGATTAAGGGTTGGTAATTAATCAATTTCGGAGTGTTATTGGACTTCGGAAGAAAATTTTGGGCTTTTGACTTTGGGCCGGATCGGAAGCTCCGAACTCAGATCGAAAGCTTCGATCCTAGCCACTTCGCAAGCTCAGCGGAAGCACGAGATCGGAAGCTCCGATCCAGGAACGGAAGTTCCGATCTCCGGCTGCCAGCTTTGCTCGATGATTCAACCGCGAGTTTTGACAATTGTTGATCGGAGGTGAGATCGGAAGCTCCGATCGTCGGATCGGAATTTCCGATCCTGGCGTGTCTTGCATGCACGCAATGAGCTGGATCGGAAGCTCCGATCCCGAAATCGGAAGTTCCGATCCTGGCCGGGAATTTTGCCTATAAATAGGTCTCGTTCGATTTCATTTTGAAATATGAATTCCCGAGTTTCTTTCTTCAGTTATATAGTGTGAGATATACACTTGATGGCCCTATTGGTTATAATAGAGGTTCTGGAATAACCAAGGTGTGGTTATAGTCATCCGGGACTAGCGACTTCAAAGGGCTAACTACGAACGAAGGTATGGTCCGGGAATCTATTTAAGTTTTGGGAGTACTTATTAGCTTAGTTAAAGCTTATAGAATTTATGTAGTGATACGGTGAACTTTTGAATATAGGCTTGGAACCTAGGATCCTACTTTACTTGAACTAGCCTAGAGGTACGTACACATTGACTGAGATTGCCAACGAGTATACATGTTTATATGTTGCATTTATTTGGCATTATTATATGTCATGATATATGATTTATCGCTTTCTATATTCATATGTCATGTGCATATACACGTTGAGCCTATACCTTGATATACCTGATTATAGAGCCGCTCAGCTCTATACTCGATAGTCTGTCACTGAGAGTACATCGACGGAGGGGGCATTTATGTCTGTCTACTCTGGTGTACTAGACGAGTGTGGTTGCACCCAGAGGTTGATCCGTGCGGTGGCAGTACTCATGTGGCGCCGGTTCTGAGCATGATTTTTCAGATGACCCGGTACCAGTCATCATGTTGCATGCATTATATACATATGTTTACTCATGTCTATGTACTGGGCGTTAGCGCTCACGTCCTAGTTGTTATCTTGGACACCCTATTCCATGGGGCAGGTCGCAGGATGGACGGACCTGGTATCTTTTGAGACTTTGGTGAACCGTTTCCGTCTTGTGGAGACTTGCAACAGGCGTGCATAGCTGATGATGCCAGCACAACCTAGTGGATCTTTTGAGCCTCGAGCTCAATTTGTTGTGCAATCTGGACCTATGTCTTTTTCTACTCCTACTACTTCATCTGGATCTCGTGGTTCACGAGGTATGTTCCGTTTTGGGAAGAAGAAGAAAAAGGAGGTGTTTTGTAGCCACTGTGGAGGGAAGCATCCTGCAGCTTCATGTCGGAGAGCTACTGGTGATTGTTATATTTGCGGTCAGCAGGGACATCTGCGGAGAGATTGTCCTCAGCGCATGGGTTCTGCTAGTGGATCGGGATCACAGGTTGGATCTCAGGCTTCTATTATTCCACGTCAGCAGCCAGCACCACAGAGTTCTTCTGGTTATCGTCCCCAGACTCAAGGGCAGGTGTTTGCTCTGTCTCAGGAGCAGGCTACAGAGGGAAGCGATCGCATGTTGGTAGGTACCTTTTTGTTATGTGGTATTCCTGAACTTGTATTAATTGATACTGGAGCATCGCATTCCTTTATTTCTAGTCGCTTTGTTAAGAGACATAGATTACCTTATGTATCATTGGATATGGATTTAGTTGTATCTACTCCGTTGGAGCAAGAGATAGTAACTAAGCATCTAGTGATGGGTTGTCTTCTGGAGTTTGAGGGTAATGTGATAGTAGCTAATTTGATGATATTAGCGATGGCAGATTTTGACTGTATCTTGGGAATAGATATGCTGACTTTGTATCATGCTACTGTGGATTGTTATCAGCGTCTGGTACAGTTTCATCCGGATGAGGGTGATAGCTGGTATTTTTATGGTGAGGGTGCGCGACCTCCGATGCCACTTGTTTCGGCTCTGAAGGCATGTCATGTCTTGGAGTCAGGTGGGGAGGGCTACCTTATCTATGCAGTTGATATGTCCACGAGTAGTACGGGTATTGATCAGTTACCGGTTGTCAGCGAGTTCCCTGATGTATTCCCTGATGAGATTCCTGGTTTTCCTCCGGTGCGAGAGGTTGAATTTGGTATTGATTTAGTACCAGGAACTACGCCTATATCCCGAGCACCTTATCAACTGGCACCGTCAGAGATGAGGGAATTGAAACAGCAGTTGCAGGATCTGCTTGATAAGGGATATATTCGTCCGAGTGTTTCTACGTGGGGAGCACCTGTTTTGTTTGTCAAGAAGAAAGATGGATCGATGCGATTATTTATTGATTACAGGCAGTTGAATCGTGTCACCATCAAGAATAAGTATCCTTTGCCGCGAATTGATGATATGTTCGATCAATTACAGGGTACTTCTGTTTATTCTAAGATAGATCTGAGATCTGGATACCATCAGATGCGGGTACGAGACTCAGATATATCTACGACTGCTTTTAGGACCAGATACGGGCATTATGAATTTCTGGTGATGCCATTTGGTTTGATGAATGCACCGGTAGTCTTTATGAATCTGATGAATCAGATATTTCAAGAATATCTGGATAGATTTGTCATCGTCTTCATTGATGATATTCTTTTTTATTCTCATGACAAGGATGAGCATGCACAGCATCTAAGGATTGTTTTACAGACGTTACGAGATAAGCAGATGTATGCGAAATTGAGCAAGTGTGAATTTTGGCTTGATCGGGTAGTGTTTCTCGGTCATGTGATTTCTAATGAAGGGATATCTGTTGATCCTAGTAAGATAGAGGCAGTGCTGAACTGGTCTCGTCCGACGACGGTTGCTGAGATTCGTAGTTTCTTGGATCTAATTGGATATTACCGTCGGTTCATCGAGAATTTTTCACAGTTAGTCAGGCCTTTGACTCAGCTTACTTGGAAAGATGTTACCTTCATATGGTCCTCGGATTGTGAGGAGTCATTTCACGAGCTGCGTGGACGTCTTACTACTGCATATGTGCTAGCTCTACCTTCTGGATCAGGAGGTTATGTTGTCTATACTGATGCCTCTGGTCAGGGGTTAGGATGTGTTTTGACACAGCATGGACATGTTATTGCCTATGCTTCTCGACAGTTGAAGACACATGAGACTAACTATCCAGTGCATGATCTCGAGTTAGCCGCCATTGTATTTGCGCTCAAGATCTGGAGGCATTACCTTTATGGCGAGAAATTTGAGATATTCACGGATCACAAGAGTCTGAAATATTTATTCACTCAGGCGGAGTTGAATATGCGACAGAGACGCTGGATGGATCTTCTGAAGGATTATGATTGTGAAATCAAATATCATCCAGGTTCTGTTAATCTTACTGCTGATGCCTTGAGTCGGCAGGTGAGACTTTCTGCACTTCAGACTAATGAAATATCTCATATGATTCAAGAGTGTTGTTCATTGAGTTTTACGCTCAAGCACAAGAAAGGAAGGAATGAGATTTGTTTGTATATTATTCTATCTGAGCCAACATTGTATTCTCGGATCAGAGATGCTCAGATATCTGATGTTAAGACTCAACGATTGGCACGTCTAGCCAATGGAGTTAATACATCTTGATTCCATTTTCAGTCAGATGGTTTATTGTGCCTATCTAATCGAGTGGTTGTACCTAATGATGCGGATCTCAAGAACGATATTCTTTCTCATGCTCACAGGAGTCGCTTACAGTTTATCCTGGAAGCATGAAAATGTATAAGGACTTGCGAATTAGATTCTGGTGGAAAGGGATGAAGAGAAGTGTATATCAATTTGTTTCGAGATGTTTGGTTTGTCAACAGGTCAAGGCTGAACATCGACGACCAGGTGGATTACTGCAAAATCTTGAGATTCCTGAATGGAAGTGGAAGCATGTGACTATGGACTTTGTTACCCACTTGCCTATGAAGTCACGTCAGTGTGATGCTATCTGGGTTGTCGTTGACCGTTTGATGAAATCAGCACACTTTATTCCTTATAACCGGGAGTATTCTTATGATCGCATGACACGCTTATATATCCAGGATATAGTGCGATTACATGGGATTCCAGTGAGCATAGTCAGTGATAGAGACCCGCAATTTATCTCATGTTTTTGGGGTAGTTTTCAGGAGGCGTTGGGTACCACTCTGAGTTTGAGCACTGCATATCATCCGGAGACTGACGGGCAGTCAGAACGGACGATTCGTACGCTGGAAGATATGTTACGTTCTTCTGTCATGGATTTTGTCTTATCTTGGCAGGATCAGTTAACTTTGATCGAATTTGCCTACAATAACAGTTATCATCGTAGTATCGATATGGCACCTTTCGAGGCATTGTACGGTCGACGGTGTCGTACTCCGTTATTCTGGGATGAAGTCGGGGAACGACAAGTCGAGGGTCCTGAATTGGTGCAGCAAATTGTAGACAAGGTAGATTTGATCAAGCATAGGATCAAAGTTGCTCAAGATAGACAAGCCAGTTATGCTAATATTCGTCGTAGGCCACTTCAGTTTGAGCATGGTGAATATGTGTTTCTACGAGTATCACCTTTCAGGAAGGTGATGCGATTCGGCGTGAAAGGCAAGTTGTCTCCTCGTTTCATTGGGCCTTTCCAGATACTGGAGAAGATCGGAGATGTTGCATATCGTTTGGCTTTACCGCCAAATCTTTCTAGTATACATAATGTTTTTCATATGTCGTTACTTCGACAGTATATAGCTGATGAATCTCATGTGATTCAGTCTACTGATATTCAGCTAGAGCCAGATCTGTCTTTTGTTGAACGACCAATTCGTATCCTAGACAGGAAGGAGAAAGTTCTTCGGAACAAGACTATACCACTTGTGATGGTACAGTGGAAGTGCCGAGGCGTTGAAGAAGCAACTTGGGAAACTGAAAGTCGTATGCAAGCGGAATATCCTGAGTTGTTTTATTTGTACTTTTGATTTACCATGTAAGATGTAATTACAGTTGTTGTAATAAAACATGGTTTGATGTTTCATATTGTTATCTTGATTTGTTTTTAGATGTTATTTCGCGGATGAAATATCTAAAGGTGGGGAGAATGTAGTAACCCAGAGACCATTTTAAGATAATAATATGTTAAAAATGATTAAGGGTTGGTAATTAATCAATTTCGGAGTGTTATTGGACTTCGGAAGAAAAATTTGGGCTTTTGACTTTGGGCCGGATCGGAAGCTCCGAACTCAGATCGGAAGCTCCGATCCTAGCCACTTCGAAAGCTCAGCGGAAGCACGAGATCGAAAGCTCCGATCCAGGAACGGAAGTTCCGATCTCCGGCTGCCAGCTTTGATCGATGATTCAGCCGCGAGTTTTGACAAGTGTTGATCGGAGGTGAGATCGGAAGCTCCGATCGTCAGATCAGAAGTTTCGATCCTGGCGTGTCTTTCATGCACGCAATGAGCTGGATCGGAAGCTCCAATCCCGAAATCGGAAGTTCCGATCCTGGCCGGGAATTTTGCCTATAAATAGGTCTCGTTCAATTTCAATTTGAAATATGAATTCCCGAGTTTTTTTCTTCAGTTATATAGTGTGAGATATACACTTGATGGCCCTATCGGTTATAATAGAGGTTCTGGAATAACCAAGGTGTGGTTATAGTCATCCGGGACTAGAGACTTCAAAGGGCTAACTACGGACGAAGGTATGGTCCGGGAATCTATTTAAGTTTTGGGGGTACTTATTAGCTTTGTTAAAGCTTATTGAATTTATTTAGTGATACGGTGAACTTTTGAATATAGGCTTGGAACCTAGGATCCTACTTTACTTGAACTAGCCTAGAGGTACGTACACATTGACTGAGATTGCCAGCGAGTATACATGTTTATATGTTGCATTTATTTGGCATTATTATATGGCATGATATATAATTTACCGCTTTCTATATTCATATGTCATGTGCATATACACGTTGAGCCTATACCTTGATATACCTGATTATAGAGCCTCTCAGCTCTATACTCGATAGTCTGTCACTGAGAGTACTGCGACGGTGGGGGCATTTATGTCTGTCTACTCTGTGTACTAGACGAGTGTGGTTGCACCAAGAGGTTGATCCGTGCGGTGGCAGCACTCATGTGGCGTCGGTTCTGAGCATGATTTTTCAGATGACCCGATACCAGTCATCATGTTGCATGCATTATATACATATGTTTACTCATGTCTATGTACTGGGCGTTAGCGCTCACGTCCTAGTTATTATCTTGGACACCCTATTCCATTGGGCAGGTCGCAGGATGGACGGAGCTGGTAGTTCAAGACAAGACTAGGGAGCAGGAGCCTTGAGGATTTTATTATACAACAGGATCTGATATAGCTGTATAATGTTTACTGTTTAAGATTTCGATTTGGTTGTATCACTACAGATTTAAGCCTGAATTATGTTACTAAGCTGATATGTAAATTATGGTTTTGTTTCCGCATATTTTACTCTGTTAAGTTATTTTGCTGTATTAAGTTTAATGCATGCTATTAGTTGCAAGTTATTAGGTGATTCCATGCAGGGTCACTACACAAACAATTAAAAGTTAATAAACCAAGAGCAAAAAAATTTTTTTAAAAAAAAATTTTGGCCAGGATCGATCCTGTGAACTCCCAGGATCGATCCTGGACCTTAATCAAAGTTTCTGTCCAGAATCCCATTGTGCCAGGATCGATTCTACCAACTCACAGGATCGATCCTGCGCAACTCTATTCGTAAAATAAAAATCTGCTCTTGATCTGGTACTGTCAAAATTAATACAAAGCATGAATCATCATCAAAATCAAATCCCAAGCATGTCATATAATCTATACACATGCATGCCAACATATATAATGTTTCAAGCATCAAATCATGTGTTTAATACAACAATTCAAATAGCATAAAAACATGAAACCATAAGCTACACTAAGTCTCAAAAGTGAGCTTCTAAATCACAAGTTCATGTCAAGTTCAATGCTATCTAAATACCACTTTTCAACTTAAACCCGAGTCCACACTTGCTACATCTTTCTCCCGAGCTATCAATGTCATCTCAGACTAGCTCCTGCCCCACCTGTTGCCATGCACATATACAAAACAAAACAATAGCCGGATAAACTCCGGTGAGAATATGATTCCCAGTATAATCAACATATAAATGCGTTAAATAATTTCATATCAACTCTAAACATGTCAACTCAAGAATAAAGTAAAATAACGCATATATCGACTCAAACTTCAAATCAATACTTCAATTTATATAGCGCGCTTATCTCAAGAATTTATTCTTATCACTTCATTGCCATCAAGATTCGTATCCGATCTTGACATGGATATCCATCTATCGTAGCCATTCCGGGTTAGAAAATAAGGTTAACCGCAACCTTGGCATAGAATCAATTCAATATACAATCATATGGACTCACACTCAAAGATCCACTACCTGAGATGGATCGACAACATCAAACATAAATCAAAACATATCAAGTATGTGATTTTCGCGGTCCAACTCAAGAATAGTCGTTCTTGAGTTTCAAAGTCCATAACTCGTGATATCGTCATTATACCTTTCATTCTCGAGTTTGCAATGTTCCACATCTGGATAAGAAGTACAACAACTCATAGAAAATCTGCTCATTCAAATAACATTCAATCTTCAAGGTAGAACAACTTCAACCATCTAGCTAATCTTAATCGATTCCAGGTTTGCATTCTCGAGCTCATCAAGCTTCAAACCAATTCTGGAAAATGTATTATAACAAGCTATAACATCAGCTTTTAACTCATGTCAACATATCTTAATCAAAAGACATCAAAAACGGCTTCAATCATAACTTCTTCTTCTTCGGTTCAAATTCTAAGTTCTTGATTGTTAGCCTTCAAAACTAGTCTGAAACTGAGAAATAAATCGCTATATCATCAATAACATCTAGAAGAATATCTTATCTCAGTTATAGGCTATCAAAATGGTCCAAAAACACGAATCGACAGCGTAGCGATTAAAAATCGGTAACCGACGAAATATCGAATTCGAAGCTAACTTCTTTAACTTCATATGAAAATCATATGTGCATCTAAATCATTCATACATCATTCTAATCCTCATAACAACAGCTAAATATATCAAATACAAGCTGGACATCATAACAAGTTCATTCCTGAATTTATTTGCAATCCGGCTTTGATATCGAACGACATACAACACAAACATAAATTCATAATCTGATCTCTGCCAAGTCTCGATTCTTAAAACATGCCGAAGTAATCAGTAACTTACATTAGATCGAAGCCCTCGTCTCAAGGATTCCAGAACATCTTTTGGAATTGAAATCGGACAAGCGGATCAAAAGTTACGGCGATTTAAACCATCGGAATCAAAAGGAAATGAAGAGAATCTCGGCTCCTGTTCTCACAATTCTGACTTCCTTAAAATAAATGCACGTGTACATGCTGATAATCTGATTAAAAATTGGATATGTGTTGCGTAATTGCAATTTAGTCCCTCAAGTCTTCATTAATTGCAATTCAGTCCTCGGTCCTCTTTTTAATTCAATTTCAATCCTAAATAATTTAAGAATATTAGAATTTAAATCGAAACTCTAAATATTCCCAAATTAAATATACTCGGATTAAAATTAAATAAATTCGGATTAATTAAATAATCCCGACTCTTTGCATTTTAACCATTGCAACTTCGATATTTTCAAATCAACCCCTGATCGGGTTTCATCTTCAAAATTAATCTTCTTTAATTCCAGAAACATGGAATTTAATCTTAAATTCCATAAATATTCAAATCGAATATTTATTCTTTTAATTTAAGAATTCTCGGAATTTAATTCTCAAAATTCATAAATTCTCAAATTAAATATTTTCGGCTCGAAAATTAAATCTATCATTTCTATAACTTCTCAAATCAATATTATCCCATAATATGGAATTTAATTCTCAAATCCCATAATTAATAATTCAATATTTTTGGGCCTTCCCCTCTAAGAAATGATTTCGTCCTCGAAATCACATTCAATCGAACTATACAATCTGATAGACTGAATAATTATCTGGAGTTATTATCACTTCAATCATATAACTCTAAACTTTGTATCCCATCTCTTCATGCCTTATCAGATTCTTTCTTCGAATCTGCTTCCATTCTCTTGTACTTTAAGTAATTGAAAAGAATTCGTTCTGAGTTGTTTCTTTCTTTAATCAAAGATTTGTCGACTAATTGACTTAACTCAGAATTCTTTTCGATATCTATCTCACCGGATTAATGCACGTAGGAAGAATCGATTGATACTTCCTTTATATAGATACGTGAAACAAATCAGATCCATCATATCAAGCTAAAAAGATTAAATCGTTCAATCAAATCATTAATTCTATCTGACATTTCATTCAGTGAAATTCAGCTTCAGTGACAACTTGTTTCTTTCACCATATTATTCCATGCTCTACATAGAACATATATCAAGTTTATGCTGTCATTCAGTTCATCGCTTCAGAATCAGTATTCTCATTCATATTCTAAATCTGCAAAACAACTCTGCTCTTTCTCAATTCTGAATTGAATGATGTTTCAAGAATAACTTTTCCACTTAACTAATCAGTTTCAGCTTCAAAAGTTATATCTATCATTCAATTACTCATTATGTTTCTTCTTCTCTGTTTTCCTTTCGTACAGATTCATCTTCAAAATCTTTGTGTGTCTCAAATCAAATCTGATCGGATATCATCAATTCATGTCTGATCTGATGTCATATAATTTGATAGTATCATTTCAACACAAAGAAATTGGATTTCTTTCCATCATAACATCATAGCATTATCTCAAAATCGACTCAATAGCTGTTACAGGAAACATCAAATCCAGTAATACCGCATTAGGTATTAAAGTTCTGAGAATATTCTCAATATCTGGAAAACCAATTCAGATAATCCATCAATCGAAGAATGGTATAATGCAATCACATATAACCAACTCTCAGAAAATCAGTCAATCAATCGATGCCACATTCTGTCGAATAAATCTAAAGTCTTAATCCTGACAATAGATTTTAATCATTCCTGTAATTTCATCATATCTCTATCTTTTCCACAGCTATCTAGTCATATCTGAATCACATCTTATACAGTGTATTCTAAAATTCTGATTAGTCTATTCAGACTATCCATTAATCAGAATATAATATGCTGTATTCACAGATTTCAAAGTATTCAGAGCGATTGATAATTGGTATCATGTCAGATAAAGTTCATTCTCGAAATTCGATTCATCTGCTCTGACTATTCTTCAATTCAAGAATAGCATCTTGTACTTTCACATCCAAAAAGTACCCAGAGCCTTCTGATCGTCTGTAATACAATTCACTAGTAAACCTAATGTCTCAATTTGAAACAATACTTCTTGGCTTACTGTGACATCTCACACAATTCTGATCACGGATTAATGATTCATTCGTACAGACAAATCATCTTACCCAGTAACTTCAGTCAATATGATCATAACTACCACCTGTTTACCTCATCTATGTCGCTTCATCATGGTAGCTTCGCAAAATATTCTTTCAAATCATAATCTCGTAAAAATTCTAGAGTTTCTAAACTGTCACTGAATTCATCTGGTCAACGATTTTCAACTTCATAAGAAACTCTCTATACGTTTAACTTCGAAAATGTACTAATTCTGTTACGTCTGTTTGCTTTATCTTCTGATAAAACAATGATTGAACGAATATTGAATTCATTGTTGTGCAATTCTTCAAATTCTGATATCCTTTTTCAGAAATATCAAGCATAATCAAATAATCAATCACAAACGAATTCATCCATTCTGATCTGAGGCTTCAATTCATATCTCAATCTGACATTCTTTACTGAATTCTCATCACTTCAGTTTACTTTCTGTGTTTCTTTTATCTTCTGATTAGTGTTGGCTTATTTCCAATCGAAAATCATTTTGATTGGTATATATTCGTCTGAATATGTAAACCAGAATATACAGAAATTTAAAATCAATTCATTGAATATTTATCTCATTCCTCAATTCCGTTTCTCAATCGAATTCTAATCACTTGATCTTATCTCAATGTGATTTAATCCTTTCAAATCGATTCTCACTTAATTTGGATTAAAGTAATTCTGACTATTTTAGTATCTATCTCGACACTCAAGCATATAATTTCAAAGATCAATCAATCAAATATTCATCTCGTTTCTTCATTCTATTTCCCAATTCTTAGCAAATCATATCATTAACCCAAAAAAAAAATTTTCCCGAAAAAAAATCGAATTGGAAAGTCTTTCAGTTACGAGCCAAAAATATTAAAATATACTGAATGTACACATCAAACAATCAATAACTCTTGAAATTCATAATCAGGAAAACTCACTCAAGTCAAGGTCATCCAAAGAACAATATTCTGAATGAAAACTACTAAGTGAAAAAAACTCACTAGCATCTCAACTCAAGACAAGTAAATTAATTCAGACTCTAACAAAGAATAAGAGTCCATCAAAATCGATTGAGGTCGAATATCAAAACCTCATAATCGATATCACGAATTTCAAAAATTATGATTTTATGATGTAATAACTTCAGTAGAATCAAATAAAGACTCATCTGTAACTGATTTTCATATCATCATCTATTTTGTAAACCTCAAAAGCAGTATTCAATTCATAAACTCATCAATTCGCAATTAAATTCCAGTTCACAACTTAAACTAACGTCGAAAAGCTTACTGGAATATATCTGTAATCTCTATTCATTAGCATACTTATCAATGCTAATTAGATCTTGAACATATCTAGTGCATCGAATATACTGATTTTGGAATATTTCTGTAATCAAACATCATATATCAAACCGAAATCACAGAATCTTAATTCGAGATTCTATATCATATCATATCGTCATATTCATATGCACATTATGTTCTTGCTGATCTAATTTTATCGCTTCTTATCATCAATTCTTCTACTAATCTGTATTTGATTATTGCATCATCATCTATCATGCAACATAAACAGATATTTTGTTGGAGAACGCGGCGTTCAGATCAAACAAGATTGATACCCGGTGCAGCGGAAGTTTAAAATTTTTATTATATGGAACGATTCCATATTGGGTATCACATCTTTACGATTAAATTGTGTGTGTAAAAATTCAAATAACGATTATATAATTTTTACCTTTAATCTCGAATCGAGATTCTGGACACCAACAGATTTCTCTGCTCTTGTTGTATCTCCCTGGAACCGATGGACGAACAGTTCTTCTATCAGGTCCACGAATAGAGATTTAATCCCTCTGATAGATTGCACTAGAAAATCTATCAGAAGTTTTCTACGAAGAGATTAACGAATTTGATCCGTTAAACCAGACTGTAATTCAAAATCACAGGCTGGATTTTCTCGAGCAGAGGGGAGAGGGGTCAGCCACTTTAAGAAAAATAGCTTAGGGTTTTCGAAAATTTTGTGCCTTGTTCTCTGTAATTTCTGTACTGCAATAACTTATTTATAATGTAGGCCACTAACAGCTTAGGGCCCATTAGTCATAAGTTCAGGCCCGACAAGCAAAGCCCGCATGTTCAGAAATTAATATAAAATTCATCGTGACTTCGATTGATAAACCGATTTTACCAATGTGCACAGAAACCATTTCTGCACCTTTTAAAGTCAAGATAAATTTTTCTGAATCCGAATTCAGTGATTTCCAAAAATGCCCATCACTATGTCATTTTAGGAAATCTCACTCCTCTACTCTTAAATAAGAAGTCCAACTTCTTCGTTCATTAAATTTAACTCTTTAAATTTAACTATCTCAACGGGGATTAAAAATCCATTACACTGTGTGACCCTCAATGGTTCAGGGATACAGCTAGCCGTGGGCTCACAACTCCTTGTGACTCGGAACAACAATTTTCGACTTGCCCATCGAATCATGGTATGAGCGCCTAGCAACATCGCCCCATGATTCCCTAGGTATCACTGATAGTGCCTACAAGAACCAGTAGATTTTGGTTAGCGTACAGTACGGTCCCTTCATCCATATATCCCGATCGAATCAACAACCATTGGTATATCGAGAGTCGCTCGAGATTCGATAACTATGCAATGCATCTTGAAGATCAAATAGTGACATCGCATGTGCTACTAAGAAACCATTTCTTAAATCACATCATGTACTCTGGCCAGAGATTCGTCACACTAATATCTCCTCAGATCGCATAGGATATCCACACTCACAAGTATGTGGTGAATCCTTGACAACAAAGCATCGACTCCTACATGTGTTGTAACTGTACCCAATCCCGACACCTGATGACCCCAATAGAGTCGGTAAACGAGTCAAAGCACAGTACTAGCATATAGAGTCTCAATGATGTCTCAAGTAGTAAGGACTAATGGTGTACAACCAAAACCGCGGACTATATCCACTCGATAAGTGATAACCACTTGGAAAGTGCGGATAGGGTAGTTCGATCATTCATCATATGAATATCCATTTGCATGCTTCGAACATCTCTATGTTCCCTACCAATGAAACGTGGTACTCTGCATCGCAAATGCTAGTCTCACACTCAAGCGATCCTTATCCTTATTATCGGACGGCTCAATCGACTAGGAACAGTTTAGAATATACAGTGACTATAAGATGTGTTTCATGATAGACATCCCCATGTTCTACCACATCTTACATACACTATAGTATATTCAAGGTCTTTATCAAAACAACAATAGTATATCACAATATAACAATATGAAGAAAGATAAAGTCATTGCCATTAATAAAAGTGTAAATTATATTAAACAAAAGATTGTTTATACAAAGAGTCATCAAAGCCCTTAGCCACAAGTTGGCTCACTGGGCACCCACTCTTTCAATCTCCCACTTGCCCTATAGCCAACTAGTCATACTACGTAGACCCATTGCTTCGCGATGTTTGTCAAATAATGGTCCTGGCAAGGGCTTAGTAAGTGGATCAGCGATATTGTCTGCAGAGGCCACTCTTTCGACAGTGATGTCTCCTCTTTCCACAATCTCCCGGATGATGTGGTATTTCCTCAGTACGTGTTTGGATTTTTGATGAGACCTTGGTTCCTTTGCCTGAGCAACGGCACCCGTGTTGTCACAGTACACCGGGACTGGACCAACAACTTCAGGAATGATGCCCAACTCTTGGACGAAATTCCTCATCCAAACGGCCTCTTTAGCAGCAGCTGATGCTGCAATGTATTCTGCCTCAGTGGTGGAATCCGCTGTGGTGTCCTGCTTGGAACTCTTCCAAGAGACAGCACCGCCATTGAGCATGAACACAAATCCAGAGGTTGACTTCGAGTCATCCACGTCACTTTGGAAGCTAGAGTCGGTATAGCCTTCCAATTTTAGTTCTCTTCCTCCATATACCATGAACATATTCTTAGTCCTTCGTAAGTACTTAAGAATGTCCTTCACGTCTTTCCAATGCATTTGACCGGGATTAGCTTGATATCTGCTCGTGACACTCAGAGCAAATGCTACATCCGGTCTGGTAGATATCATCTCATACATGATACTACCTATGGCTGACGCATATGGTACATGTGTCATCTTCTCTATCTCTTCATCTGTCTTGGGACACATAGACTTGGATAGAGAAACTCCATGACACATGGGTAGATGTCCTCTCTTGGACCCATCCATTGAAAACCGTTTCAATATGGTGTCGATGTAGGTTGATTGAGTGAGTCCTATCATTCTCTTAGATCTATCTCTATAGATCTGTATCCAAGGAAATATAGGATGCCTCACCCAAATCCTTCATCGAAAATCTACCTGATAACCATATCTTTGTTGACTGCAACATCCCTACATCATTCCCAATGAGTAGGATGTCATCAACATAAAGTACTAAGAATGTCACAACATCCTTAACTACTTTCTTGTACACGCATGGTTCCTCCGGATTCTTGATGAAACCAAAATCTTTTATTGTTTCATCAAATTTTTGGTTCCAACTTCTTGATGCTTGTTTTAGACCATAAATTGATCTCTGAAGCTTGCATACCTTATGCTCGCTTCCCATGGATGTGAACCCCTCAGGCTGCTTCATATAGATTTCTTCCTTAATGTCTCCATTAAGAAAAGCAGTCTTCACATCCATTTGCCATATCTCATAGTCATACCATGCAGCTATGGCAATAAGGATTCTTATGGACTTGAACATTGCAACTGGTGAAAAGGTTTCATCATAGTCAACTCCTTGTCTTTGAGTATAACCTTTTGCCACCAATCGCGCCTTGTAGGTCAATACCTTACCATCAGGCCCAAGCTTTCTCTTGTAGATCCATTTACACCCTATTGGAACAATTCCATCGGGAGGATCTACTAAAGACCAAACTTGGTTTGTATGCATCGAATCTATTTCCGACTGCATAGCTTCAAGCCATAAATTTGAATCCGCATCAGAAATTGCTTCCTTGAAGTTTCTTGGATCACATCCAACATCGGGTTCATTTTGATCCCCTTCAAGAAGAAGACCATATCGAATAGGAGGTCTAGAAGTCCTCTCGGATCTTCTAGGTATAGGCGTGTCCAGCAATGGTTCCTGAGGTGTAGGATCGTTATTTTGTATTTCGGGTTCTTCTCGAATTTCTTCGAGTTCCATCATCTTGCCTTTCTTATCCAATAAGAACTCCTTCTCCAAAAAGGTGGCATTCCTTGAAACAAACACCTTTGTTTCAGCAGGATAATAGAAATAATATCCGATTGAATTCTTCGGATACCCTACAAAATAACATAAGCTGGATCGACTATCCAACTTATCTCCCACTGTCCGCTTCACGTAAGCAGGACATCCCCAAATCCTCAAGTACGAATACTTAGGAGCTTTTCCATTCCATAACTCGTATGGTGTTTTGTCCACTGCTTTAGTGTGGACGTTGTTCAACAACAATACCGCCGTTTCAAGTGCATAGCCCCAAAACGAAGGTGGAAGCTCAGTGAAGCTCATCATGGATCGAACCATGTCCAACAAAGTTCGATTACGACGCTCCGATACACCATTCAGCTGTGGTGTCATAGGAGGAGTCCACTGAGAGAGAATCCCATTCTCTTTCAGATAGTCCAAAAACACGGTACTCAAGTATTCTCCACCTCGATCCGATCGAAGTGCTTTAATACTTTTACCTAGCTTGTTTTCTACTTCAGCCTTGAATTCTTTGAACTTTTCAAATGCTTCAGACTTATATTTCATTAAATATAAATACCCATACCTTGAATAATCATCAGTAAAGGTAATGAAGTAGGTGTGGCCATATTGAGTCCCAACTCTAAATGGACCACAAACATCTGTATGGATCAAATCCAACAGATTTTGACTACGCTCAGGTTTCCCCTTAAAAGGAGATTTAGTCATTTTTCCTTTTAGGCAGGATTCACAAGTAGGTAGAGAGTTAATATCAGACATATCAAACATGCCCTCTCCCACTAGCTTGTTCATCCTCCTTGAGGAAATATGACCTAGCCTAGCGTGCCAAAGGTTTGCCGGGTTTTGGCTATCGATTTTCCTTTTGTTTGTTGTTGCCGGTTTATCAACATAATTTATTGGAACGTCTTTTAGTTTTAAGTTGTATAGATCGTTTTCAAGTTGTCCATTTCCAATTAAACATTCATTCTTGTAAATATTGCAAATCCCATTCACAAAATTGCAAGAATAACCATCTCTATCAAGCATAGAAACAGAAATAATGTTTTTAATTAAATCTGGAACAAATAAAACATCTCTTAAAAGTAACTTAAAACCGTTCTGCAAAATTAAATAAACATCTCCCACGGCTTTTGCTTCAACTCTGGAACCATTTCCGAGCCTCAGCTGGGTCTCACCCATCCTAAGCCTGCGACTTCTTGTCATCACCTGCAAATCATTGCAAATGTGAGATCCACATCCGGTATCCAATACCCAAGAAGTAGTATTAAGTGAAACATTTATTTCAATATAGAACATACCCTTTGCAGTTCGCAACTGCTCTAGATATTCCTTGCAGTTACGCTTCCAATGACCGGGCTTCTTGCAGTAATGACAAACATCCTTGGATTTTTCCATGTTTGAAGCCTTTGTCTTGTACTTCTTCTCGGGTTCGACTTTCTTGGGTGGGGCAGAACGTTTCTTACCCTTCGTACTTGGCCCCTTCTTAGCAGAAGAAGAGGAGCCCACCAAGAAAGCCGGTTTATCCTTCTTTAATGTGGATTCATATGTCACAAGCATATTGACCATCTCTTCAAGGGAGGCCTCTATCTTGTTCATATTGAAATTTACCACAAATCCGTCAAACGAATAAGGAAGAGACAGAAGTAGTAAGTCCACGTTGAGTTCATGCTCCAACACCAAATCAAGGGTTACCAACTTCTGTATGAGCCAAATCACTCGTACCCCATGATCACGGACCGAAGTCCCTTCACGCATGCGACACGTCATTAGCTCCTTTACAGTAGCGAACCTTTCAGCCCTCGATTGAGCCCCAAAAAGTTCCTTGAGTTGAACGTGAATGTCAGCAGCATTCACGGTGTCCTCAAATCGCCTCTGGAGTTCATCAGACATCGAGTCTTGCATATAGCATTTGGTCTTGATATCATGGTCCCACCATGTATCAAGTTTGGCTAACTCCTCCGGACTTACGTCAGCTGGTGCTTCCTTCGGAGGAGATTTCTCTAACACGTAGAGCATCTTCTCCGAAGTCAAGACAATCTTCAACTTACGGAACCATTCCGTATAGTTTGCGCCAGTCAACTTATTTTGTTCGAGGATCGAGAAAAGTGGATTACGCGAATTCATTGTATGAAATACTGAAAAGAAACAGACAAATATCAGTGATTGTTTAAGCAATTTACTAAGACATAAAATAGGCGAAATTTATTTTATGAATCTTACTCCCACTATTTTAACGATTTCACTACCCTCTAGTGAAAACGGGAAACTGTTTTCCTTAGTGAGAACATGGAGTCCAATTGACAAACTTATAGTCCCGAATAATATCAGCCAACCATAATTTTCAAAAGGTAGAGCCCAATTGCTTCCAAAGCAACCTCCACGTTTTTACCTCATGTCCAATAAGGGCCCAATAATATGACGCCGATTATTGTGACATGTCAAGATGACCCATCAATATTAAGTTGTGATGGACGGTCGCCATGTGGATCCCCCAATAATATGAGCCGATCCCATGGGAGTTCCACCCAACTTACAACATGTGTCGATCCAATGTACAGCTTTCCGACGAACGGGCCCCCCCAATAATATGAGCCGGACCGTATCCGCGGGTAGCATCTCATACATTGATCGTTGATGGAAGGTAGGAACATTTAAACAAATTTAAATTTCCTTTATTTATCTTGATATCAATTTTAAATCATATTTAAAATGAGGGATTTTTAATTATAAAAATTTGTCTCATCATTTTTAAAATTTTGTATGCTTGTCGGATTCACACAATTTAGTATAAAACATGCATACAACCATAATATCACATATTATATAGGATGATCGATTCCATTTCTAATCGACCCGTGGTTGCCAATCACGAGTCTTAGTCCAATCCTAGGTAATATGCAGTATGCAATGCAATCCTATTACATTTGCTTCCAATTTACATTTCTTCTGTCTTTATTGTCTGCTGGGCCCACCTCCATCTTCAAATCTTGATCTCCCACTAAATCTAATGTATTTACAATAAATAACAATGACAAGTAGGGATACATTTTTAAGGGGTGGGAACGGGCCATAAACCAAGCCCACTTTTATTACATATGACATTCATATTGGGCCATAAACCAGGCCCATTAATAAAACCAACAACAATAAAACAAATGTAAATTCCTAACATACACCTACAAAATTGGTCATGGCAATCGATCATCCTTATCCAATAACATTTAATTCAAAATTAATTTATTGGATAACATGCAATGGCAATTTAAATTTAAAAGGATAAAATCATATTTCATACATAAAATCTTATTTTACATACAAAATCATATTTTATCTTTTTATCAAATAAAATCATATTTTATCTATAAAATCCAATTTTATACATAAAATCATATTTTACTCAATATATCCATAAGATCATATCTTATCATCAATTGTACCAAAAATAATTAATTTCAAAATTCAATTTAACGGATAAAATATTTAAATTTTCAAAAAATTCAAATTTATCCAAAAATCAATTTTAAAATTTTCGGACTCGAACAATTCGATCCGATGCCTCGTGGACCAATCAAAACAATTTTCGATCGGACCAAAAATAGAATTTTAACATATTAAAATTTAATTTAAAATTAAAAATAATTTTTCCCGCGGGCCGCCCGGGACGTTCCCGGGCCGGGCAGCCCGGCTGCCCTTAGGGCAGCGACGATCGCTGCCCTGGGCAGCGCCGTGCGCTGCCCGGGGCAGCGACCATCGCTGCCCGGGTTTTTGCCCGAAAAAAAAAATATTTATTTTGTTTCAAAAACCGAGGCTTAAGGATTTTATTATACAGCAGGAGCCTTGAGGATTTTATTATACAGCAGGATCTGATATAGCTGTATAATGTTTACTGTTTAAGATTTCGATTTGGTTGTATCACTACAGATTTAAGCCTGAATTATGTTACTAAGCTGATATGTAAATTATGGTTTTGTTTCCGCATATTTTACTCTGTTAAGTTATTTTGTTGTATTAAGTTTAATGCATGCTATTAGTTGCCAGTTATTAGGTGATTCCATGCAGGGTCACTACACAAACAATTAAAAGTTAATAAACCAAGAGCAAAAAATTTTTTTTAAAAAAAAATTTTGGCCAGGATCGATCCTGTGAACTCCCAGGATCGATCCTGGACCTTAATCAAAGTTTCTGTCCAGAATCCCATTGTGCCAGGATCGATTCTACCAACTCACAGGATCGATCCTGCGCAACTCTATTCGTAAAATAAAAATCTGCTCTTGATCTGGTACTGTCAAAATTAATACAAAGCATGAATCATCATCAAAATCAAATCCCAAGCATGTCATATAATCTATACACATGCATGCCAACATATATAATGTTTCAAGCATCAAATCATGTGTTTAATACAACAATTCAAATAGCATAAAAACATGAAACCATAAGCTACACTAAGTTTCAAAAGTGAGCTTCTAAATCACAAGTTCATGTCAAGTTCAATGCTATCTAAATACCATTTTTCAACTTAAACCCGAGTCCACACTTGCTACATCTTTCTCCCGAGCTATCAATGTCATCTCAGACTAGCTCCTGCCCCACCTGTTGCCATGCACATATACAAAACAAAACAATAGCCGGATAAACTCCGGTGAGAATATGATTCCCAGTATAATCAACATATAAATGCGTTAAATAATTTCATATCAACTCTAAACATGTCAACTCAAGAATAAAGTAAAATAACGCATATATCGACTCAAACTTCAAATCAATACTTCAATTTATATAGCGCGCTTATCTCAAGAATTTATTCTTATCACTTCATTGCCATCAAGATTTGTATCCGATCTTGACATGGATATCCATCTATCGTAGCCATTCCGGGCTAGAAAATAAGGTTAACCGCAACCTTGGCATAGAATCAATTCAATATACAATCATATGGACTCACACTCAAAGATCCACTACCTGAGATGGATCGACAACATCAAACATAAATCAAAACATATCAAGTATGTGATTTTCGCGGTCCAACTCAAGAATAGTCGTTCTTGAGTTTCAAAGTCCATAACTCGTGATATCGTCATTATACCTTTCATTCTCGAGTTTGCAATGTTCCACATCTGGATAAGAAGTACAACAACTCATAGAAAATCTGCTCATTCAAATAACATTCAATCTTCAAGGTAGAACAACTTCAACCATCTAGCTAATCTTAATCGATTCCAGGTTTGCATTCTCGAGCTCATCAAGCTTCAAACCAATTCTGGAAAATGTATTATAACAAGCTATAACATCAGCTTTTAACTCATGTCAACATATCTTAATCAAAAGACATCAAAAACGGCTTCAATCATAACTTCTTCTTCTTCGGTTCAAATTCTAAGTTCTTGATTGTTAGCCTTCAAAACTAGTCTGAAACTGAGAAATAAATCGCTATATCATCAATAACATCTAGAAGAATATCTTATCTCAGTTATAGGCTATCAAAATGGTCCAAAAACACGAATCGATAGCGTAGCGATTAAAAATCGGTAACCGACGAAATATCGAATTCGAAGCTAACTTCTTTAACTTCATATGAAAATCATATGTGCATCTAAATCATTCATACATCATTCTAATCCTCATAACAACAGCTAAATATATCAAATACAAGCTGGACATCATAACAAGTTCATTCCTGAATTTATTTGCAATCCGGCTTTGATATCGAACGACATACAACACAAACATAAATTCATAATCTGATCTCTGCCAAGTCTCGATTCTTAAAACATGCCGAAGTAATCAGTAACTTACATTAGATCGAAGCCCTCGTCTCAAGGATTCCAGAACATCTTTTGGAATTGAAATCGGACAAGCGGATCAAAAGTTACGGCGATTTAAACCATCGGAATCAAAAGGAAATGAAGAGAATCTCGGCTCCTGTTCTCACAATTCTGACTTCCTTAAAAAAATGCACGTGTACATGCTGATAATCTGATTAAAAATCGGATATGTGTTGCGTAATTGCAATTTAGTCCCTCAAGTCTTCATTAATTGCAATTCAGTCCTCGGTCCTCTTTTTAATTCAATTTCAATCCTAAATAATTTAAGAATATTAGAATTTAAATCGAAACTCTAAATATTCCCAAATTAAATATACTCGGATTAAAATTAAATAAATTCGGATTAATTAAATAATCCCGACTCTTTGCATTTTAACCATTGCAACTTCGATATTTTCAAATCAACCCCTGATCGGGTTTCATCTTCAAAATTAATCTTCTTTAATTCCAGAAACATGGAATTTAATCTTAAATTCCATAAATATTCAAATCGAATATTTATTCTTTTAATTTAAGAATTCTCGGAATTTAATTCTCAAAATTCATAAATTCTCAAATTAAATATTTTCGGCTCGAAAATTAAATCTATCATTTTTATAACTTCTCAAATCAATATTATCCCATAATATGGAATTTAATTCTCAAATCCCATAATTAATAATTCAATATTTTTGGGCCTTACACATACCCTTTGCAGTTCGCAACTGCTCGAGGTATTCCTTGCAGTTACGTTTCCAATGACTGGGTTTCTTGCAGTGATGGCAAACATCTCCAGATATGTTCACGTTTGAAGCTTTTCTATTGCCCTTCTTCTTTGGTACAATTTTCTTGGGTGGGGCAGAACATTTCTTACCCTTTACACTTGGCCCCTTCTTGGAGTAAGAAGAGGAGCCAACCAAGAGTACCGGTTTTTCCTTCTTTAATGTGGCCTCATAAGACACAAGCATATTGACAATCTCTTCAAGGGTGGCCTCTATCTTGTTCATATTGAAGTTCACCACAAATCCGTCAAACGACGAAGGAAGTGAAAGAAGCAATAAGTCCGTATTCAATTCATGCTCCAATGTCAAATCGAGTGTTACCAACTTCTCAATTAGCCCAATCATGTGTACCTCATGCTCACGGACAGAAGTCCCATCTCGCATGCGGCATGTCATGAGCTCTTTGACGGTGGCATACCTCTCCGACCTTGACTAAGCTCCAAAAAGTTCCTTGAGGTGCATGTGTATGTCAGCAGCATTCACGGCATCCTCAAATCGCCTCTGGAGTTCATCAGACATTGAAGCTTGCATATAGCATTTAGCCTTGATATCATGGTCCCACCATTGATCAAGTTTTGCTAATTCTTCCGGACTTATATTAGCCGGTTCTTCCTTTGGAGGATTCTTTTCTAACACGTAGAAAATTTTCTCCGAGTTTAGAACAATCTTTAATTTATGGAACCATTCCGTATAGTTTGCGCCAGTCAATTTGTTTTGTTCGAGAATTGAGTATAGTGGATTGCGCGAATTCATTGTAATGAAATACTGAAAAGAAACAGACAATAATCAGTGATTGTTTAATTAATTTACTAAGACATAAAATATGGCGAGATTTAATTTTATGAATTTCACTTCCACTATTTTAACGATTTCACTACCCTCTAGTGAAAACGGAAAACTTGTTTCCTTAGTGGGAACATGGAGTCCAATTGAAAAACTATAGTCCCGAATATTATCAGCCAACCATAATTTTCAAAAGGTAGAGCCCAATTGCTTCCAAAGCAATCCCCATGTTTTTACCTCATGTCCAATAAGGGCCCAATAATATGACGCCGTTATTGTGACATGTCAAGATTACCCATCAATATTAAGTTGTGATGGACGGTCGCCATGTGGATCCCCAATAATATAAGCCAATCCCATGGGAGTTCCACCCAACTTACAACTTGTGTCGATCCAATGTACAGCTTTTCGACGAACGGGCCCCCCCAATAATATGAGCCGGACCGTGCCCGCGGGTAGCATCTCATACATTGATCGTTGATGGAAGGTAGGAACATTTAAACAATATTTAAATTCCCTTTATATATCTTGATATCAATTTTAAATCATATTTAAAATAAGGGATTTTTAATTTTGAAAACTGTCTCATCATTTAGTATTTGTATGCTTGAGGGATTCATACAATTTAGTCTAAACATGCATACAACAATAATATCATATATTATTTAAAGGATGATCGACCCCAATAACTAATCGACCCGTAGTTGCCAATCACAAGTCTAAGTCCAATCCTAGGTGATATGCAGGTATGCAATGCAATCCTATTACATTGAGCTTCCAATTTACATTTCTTCGGTCTTTATTGTCTGCTGGGCCCACCATTGTCTTCAAATCTTTATCTCCCACTATGTCTAATAAATTTACAATAAATTTCGATGACAAGTAGGGGATACATATTTAAGTGTAGCGACCCTACCCGGATCCGCTAGCTAATCAGAGTTAAGATCATAATTAAACATGCATTAAATAAATCGCTGCGGAATATTTTAATAAAAACAGACTGGCAGAATACAACCGGTTAAACCAATTTGATTTATACAACCAAATCGAATAAATAACCTAAAGGCATAATCTACAGTTAATCCTGTTGTCTTCACTGGTCATTGGCTACTCCAAGCTCCGGGTGCTCAATCCTGCACCTACACCTGCCCCGTCGAATGGGGTATCCAAATACACAGAAAAGACTGGACGTGAGCTCTAAGATCAATACAAAAGCACTGGGTAAAACATACAAATATGATGCATGCAAATGATAGGGTATCCATATCTGGGATAACTGTATATAACTGCTCAGTAATGGCGCCTAGGACATGAGTGGTACAACCCGGGGAGCAAACCCTGCGTACACTGCTCATACCTACAGGACGTGGACTGTGTCCCCAGATGCTAATCACCCATGACCCGTCAGTCACTAAGCACTAGACATCAACCGTCCAGACAGGGCTGAGCGGCCCTACGTGGCTCATCTCACAAGATGGACATGCACAATATGATATGCACATGCTGCATAATAAATGACATACAAAATGCAACATATAAGCATGGAAAACCCGCTGGCAATCTCAGTTTTTACTTGCGTACCTTACTACAGGCAGTCCTAGCAGTCCCACTCTAGGTTCCAAGTCTATATCAGCTCTACAATGCAAATACCCATGCATCAATAATTAAGCTCTAAAAGCCTTAACTAAGCTATTGCATACTCCTAAATAATTTAAGGAGACCATAGCTATACCTGCGTCTGTCGTCAGCCCGCTGATGACAATTGCCTCAAAACTAGGCCACAGCTCCGCCTCGACGCCTGGATCGCTATGCCACTTCCGGATTCCCAATAGGATGCCTAGAACTCCCTAGATCTGAGTTAGAAGGCTTAGGAATCAGAGAGAAGAGAGGGAAAGGTGCACTTTGAAATGAAATCTCGGCCCCCTATTTATAGACGGAGTTCGGAGCCTCCGAACCCGGTTCGGAACGTCCGAACACGATCGGATCCTCCGATCCCATCTTCGGAGCGTCCGATCGCTCAATATTACGTCAGCCATGACGTCACCTTGCTGACGTCAGCGATGACAAGTGCCCTAGTCCCGATCGGAACGTCCGATCTTACCGACGGAGCTTTCGATCCACATCGGAGCCTCCGATCCTGAGTTCGGATCCTCCGATCCAGTTCGGAGCCTCCTGACTTGGTTCGGAGCTTCCGAACCCTCCGGACCTTCGGGACCTTCCCGGCTATTTTGAGTGTCCTGAATCCATTTCTGGACTTCGTTAACCCATTTGGAATTTCCTTAATCATGTTTTACTTAATCTAAACATGATTACACGATTAATATACTCATTAATCGCTAATTCTGGATACGGGTTACTACATTAAGGGTGGGAACGGGCCATAAACCAGGCCCACTTTTTATTACAAATGACAATTCAAATTGGGCCATAAACCAAGCCCATTAATAAAACCCAACAACAATAAAACCAAATGTAAACAACCTAACATACACCTACAATATTGGTCATGGCAATCGATCATCCTCTTATCCAATAATTAATTCAATAATTAAATAATTGGATAACATGCAATGGCATCATAAAAGATAAAATCAAATTTTATCTACTATTCTCATAAGATCATATCTTATCATCAATTGTACCAAAATAGTTAATTTTATAAAATCTAATTTAACGGATAAAATTTACAAATTTTCCAAAAATTCAAATTTATCCAAAAATCAATTTTAAAAATTTCGGACTCAAACAATTTGATCCGATGCCTCGTGGACCAATAAAAACAATTTTCGATCGGACCAAAAACTAAAATTTCAAAAACTTCAAATTCCAATAAAAATCAAATTTTTATTTTTCGGGCTGCCCGGGACATTCCTGGGCAGCCCCGCCTCCACGTGGGACAGGGCTGCCCACGTGGAGTTGGGCAGCTCATCGCTGCCCTCAATCGCTGCCCTGGGCAGGGCCGTGCGCTGCCCTTGGGCAGGGCCGTGAACTGCCCCCGGGCAGCGATCTAATCACTGCCCTTGATGCCCTTGTTTCCTTTAAAAATTTTATTTTAAAAAATTTCGTTTTGTTTCTAAAACCAGAGGCTAAAAATTTTGTACAATCGATTAATTTAATCGTTTGATCCGAGAGCAACCTGGCTCTGATACCACTGTTGGAACACGCGTTCTCTGATCACACGGAGCAGCGGAAGTTTAAAAATTTTATTTTTCGATATGGAACGATTCCATATCGTGGGTATCAAATCCAAACGATTAAAATCTTTCAAGTAAAAATAAAAAATCAAAATTAAATATTTTTACCTCTTCAAGCAATGGCTTGATTATGGACTCCAACAGAATTTAATCTGCTCTTCTTGTAAATCCTGGGAACCGATGACTTGCTCAATCAATCTCCGGAATCAGGTCCACGAATAGAAAACAGAAACCCTCTGATTGATTGAACTAGAAATCAAACAGATGTTTATCGTAGAGAATAAACAGATTTGATCTGTCAATTCAGAAAGTGACTTTTCGGAAAAATCACAGACTGAATTTTCTCAAAAAGGAGTAGGAGAATTCGAAAATTCCCCTTCAAATAATATATGTGTTTTCGAAAATCCAAGATGAGAAAAATTGATATTTTCGAACCCTACACATGTATTTATATATAATTTCTACACTGGATTAAGTTATAATTGTATTAGGACACTAACTCCTTAGGGCCCACAATCCATAACTTAAGCCCAACAAGCCAAGCCCGTTATTATAGAAATTAATATAAAATTCATCATGACTCCGATTGATAAACCGATTTCACCAATGTGCACAGAAACCATTTCTGCACCTTTTAAAGTCAAGATAATTTTTCTGATCCGAATTCAGTGATTTCCAAAAATGTTCATCCCTATGTCATTTTTGGAAATTCCACTCCCTTTAGTTAAGAAGTCCAACTTCTCTTTCATTAAATTTAACTCTTTAAATTTAACTATCTCAACGGTGTTTAGTAATCCATTACTTGTGTGACCCTCAATGGTTCAGGGATACAGCTAGCCGCGGGCTCACAACTCCTTGTGACTCGGAACAACGATTTCCGACTTACCCAATGAATCATGGTAAGAGCGTCTAGCAACATCGCCCCATGATTCCCTAGATATCACTGATAGTGCCTGCAAGAACCAGTAAGTTTTGGTTAGCGTACAGTACAGTCCCTTCATCTATATATCCTGATCGAATCAACAACCATTGGTACATCGAGAGTCGTTCGAGATTCGATAACTATGCAATGCATCTTGAAGATCAAATAGTGACATCGCATGTGCTACTAGGAAACCAAGTAACCTAAATCACATCGAGTACTCTGGCCAGAGATTTGTCACACTAATATCTCCTCAGATCGCATAGGATATCCACACTCGCAAGCGTGTGGTGAATCCTTGACAACAAAGCATCGAGTCCTATATGTGTCGTAACTGTACCCAATCCCGACGCCTGATGACCCCCCATAGAGTCGGTAAACGAGTCAAAGTACAGTACTAGCATATAGAGTCTCAATGATGTTTCAAGTAGTAAGGACTAATGGTGTACAACCAAAACCGCGGACTTATCCACTCAAATAATAATAACCACTTGGAAAGTCCGAATAGGGTAGTTCGATCATCATCATATGAATATCCATTTGCATGCTTTGAACATCTCCATATCCATTACCAATGAAACGTGGTACTTGGCATCACAAATGCTAGTCTCAATCTCGAGCGATCCTTATCCTTATTAGCGGATGGCTCAATTGAATAGGAACTGTTTAGAATATACAGTGACTATAAGATGTGTTTCATAATAGTGATCTCTCTTTATTCACTATCTCATCTTACTTACACTATAGTATATTCAAGGTCTTTATCAAAACAACAATAGTATATCACAATATAACAATATGAAGAAAGATAAAGAAAATGTCATTAATGAATGTAAATTATATTAAACAAAGATTGTTTATACATAGAGTCATAAAAGCCCTTAGCCACAGGTTGGCTAACCGGGCACCCACTCTTTCAGGATCCACCAATATTGTTGGTTCCATGAACCTGCATCAAGCCATGTGTTATGTATATCCCTTGACAGAGATACTCATCACTTCAACTCATGTACTGTAATTTTCTATGATGAAAATCTTACAAATTTTCTTCATCTACCGAACCGCCATAGACGACTGAAGCTTTGACTGAGGCCTCATTTAAGAGATTCTTTAGTCGTGGGTAGGTATAAATGCATATGACTTTGGGAGAGTGATTTTAAGAATTGTTCAAAATTAAAAAAACAAGTGTAAGTAAATATGTGTCTTACAACACAATTTTTTTGTTTCTTCTTCTTCTTCTTCTTGAGAGGAAGATCTTGTATTATTAAAAATCATGAAAGTAACAAGTCTTTAATAACAAGATCAATCAACCAAAAAGAAAAACTCTCGTGCTCCCAAACAAAAGGGCCGGGGGATGAAAGAGCAAAAGAAGCAATCAAATGAGCAACATTATTTGCTGATCTACGAACATGACATAAAGAGATAGCATCAACCTGCAACAAGAGTTTTCTAATATCAAAAGCAAGGGCACCAGCATAGCTAAGATCCTCTTCTGGCCTCGTGACTGCTTGCACGGCAAGGATAGAATCAGAAGTAATAATATGAGGTTGAAGTTGTCGATCGTTTTTTCCCTATAGAGTGATTCTTAGACATGATCAGATGTTATATTTCTGTCAGAAAATTTGTCACATAGTATGTTTTGGCTGAAGTCTGTTAGTTTAGATAGAGATCCTTGATGCACTCGTTCTTTCGGCATAGTTTTCGATGAGGTTTTGTTGTCTGATTACAACTTTTTCATTTCAATATCCTCAAAACGATGGATAGCCAGGTCAGAAGAGTCAAACTTTAGATGTTATGCCTTGAGTTGGAACTAGAGATGATTCGATTGTGACTGAGCATAGAAGGATTTTCTAACGAGAATGAGTCAACTTACGATTGACGGACTTGAAGGAGTAATTTGAGAGACACAGTTCGCGTTGGAACCGTGTTTGATTTTGAGGACGAAATATTTTCTAAGAGGGGTAGAATTGTAACACCCCGATTTTATCTTAATTGACTTTATTTGAGATAATCGGAGATTCCAGAGTTCAAGAGCCGACTTGATTTTGATCAGGGTCTATTTTGCAAATTTTGGAAATTTCAGGGACTAAAGCGCAATTTTGAACTTTAATAGATACTTATACTTGGGATTGACTTTTTTTCTTCATTTCCTTCCCCTCCAAGCCGTCTCCCTCCATTAGAGCCGACTCCAAGCTTTCTCAAGCTTCCAGATTTCACCCCGAGCTTGATCCGTCCGTTGGAATTTAATTCTGAAGGCAGATTAGCGATCACGGCTGCGAGAGCTTCGTTCTATCGTAAGTTTTTCTACGATCAGATGCATTATATTTTTTGGATGTTGTTAGAATCAATTGGGTTTCGAGTATGTTGTTATTGGCAGAGTTCTTATCGTTTATTCTCTGTCGGTTTTGAATTAGAACGTCGTTCGGATTTGTTATGATTTTTGGAAGATTATTCGGAAGTTTGAGTTTTGTGATTTGTTGGAGTCAGATTGTTTTTGTTGAATGATGGTTGATTTGAGTTTATTGGATTAATAGCATGTTGTTTGCATTTCCGGTTTGATCAGAATATAGCCGTTATGCCGCCGGTTTGAGTTTTGGATTGTCAATCGGTTTGAATTGTTTGAGCCAAGTATTCGATTGAGTTGTATTTTGATCTCGAGCCTTTATTACTTCTTTTACAGATTGTTTGAAGGCCGTTGAGTTGTGAGGTTGCAAGAGTTGTATCGCTTTGAAGATTGTAACCGATTTGGAGCATTGACGTTTGAGAGAAGGTATAAGATGACTTAGACTGGAATGAAACGAGTGACTCGAATCCGAATTTATTTGAGTGTTCCGGAAAAATCACATACTTGCATGTTAATTGATGTCCTTGAATTTATTGAATGAGTTATGATTTGCATTGCATTCATATTGAGCCAATAGATTTTATTTCATTTGAGTTAGACGTTCTGAGAACTATAGTAGGGGGCATTGGCAGGCGATTTACTGCAATGACCGACTTAACCCTATATAGTTGCTTCAGAGTCTAGAGGATTGAAATATGCACTATCCACCTCGAGGGGAGGGTCGGTGTGATTTGTGTGATACTTCATCCTCGGGATCCCAATAGAGGAAAAGAGCAAAGAACCTTTCCTTGTGATTATCCGGACTTGATAATCCCAGAGTTTTAAAGACATGCATTTCATTTTGATTTGTCTTGAAATATCATGGTTGATATTTGAATATCTAAAAGTTGATGTATTTCGATTTGAAATGCTTATTTGATATAGCATGATAATCTCTTTTACTGGGAATATTATTCTTATCGGATTATCCGGCTGTTGTCTTGTCTTTGTATGTGTGCTTGGCAACATGTGGGGCAGGACCGAGTCAGAGATCGCATGTCTAGGTGGTCGAGTTTATAGAGTGAAGCCTTGTTGCTGTAGAAGTCAAATATGTAATCGAACTTAGATTGTATTCGAACTCTATTTGTATTTTGGATTGTGGAACTTAGAATTGATGCATGTTCTACACTTTTTATGTATTTGGATACCTCGTTGTTGGAAAAATATTAGTTGGATCATGTTAGAGTCCTTATGGGTATGATAATATACTTTTGGAGTCATTTTTGGAGCAGAAACAGCAGGCCATGCGTGCCCGCGCGTCCTGCACTCTCTCGAAGGCTCGGACAGGGCGTTAGGCGCGCCCGCGCGTCCCTCCCAAAAAAAAAAAAAAAACTCTACTTTTCGCGACGTGATTTTGCGTCGCCGAATGTAATGTGTGCGTCGCTAAATGTTTTATTGATTGATATCTTGGACCTTTTTATGATTATTGATAGGATTAATTCTTGATTAGATTATTAGAATCGAGGTCTCACAGATATGACTGAGTATTAGTCATTTTCATTATTAGTAATAGAATCCTTTTGATGTACGAGGATTCGCATACTCGATTCTGGTGGATAGGATGAAGTGCTTTGTGTATCAGTATGTTTCTTGATATTGAGTGTGTCAACAGATTTATACTAAACATCGACAACCTAGAGGTTTGTATCATAGATATCAATTCCTGAGTGAAAAAGAGAGTTATCATGATAGAATTTGTGAACCAATTGCCAGTATTCTTGAAATTATAATAGTGTCAGGATTGTGATGTATTGACTCATCAAAACAGCATAATTATTTTGTGTAATAGAAACTTCACTTTTGATAGCAGTGGTTGATTACACATTCAATTTTAATGTTATATCAGTAAGTTTCATCATGATAGAGATTCTAAAGAAGTTTCAAGATTCTGGGGGAGTTCTTAGCATGCCTTAGGGATTATTCTCAATAAGAGTATAGTCTATCATTCGGAGATGATGACCATTTAGAACATAATACTTATATTATTGAGAATATACTATGAAATTATTCTATGGATTTTGGCCAGATTGGCAAGATCAGGTTTTAATAATTGAATTTTTTTATAACAGTTATCATAACAGTAATGGTGAGACACCATTTGACATGTTGTATGAACAATGATGTTGTATTCCACTATTCTGGAAAGAAATTTGGGAAACAATAGGTTGAGAACTGTGGGGACCTAGGGTTGCTAATCTCATCTTAGGGCAATAAACGATTAATAAGCAATTAATCATAGCCTATAAGAATATTCAAACCAAGAGTTAAAAAAATAAATTTTAAAACACAGTGTCTCGCTCGATCGGTGAAACTTGCCCGATCGAGCGAGCGCAACATAAAAACTCTCGGCCTGCAACATTTTTGGTCTCGCTCGATCGGTGAACTTTTACCGATCGAGCGAGAAAGAAAATTGATTTCTCTGCTTTGGAAAATAAAGGCCTCGCTCGATCCGGCATATTCTACCGATCGAGCGAGCTACTCTGCTTCAGAATGCTGCAGACTTCATTTGCTGATAAAAACAACCATTCCAACTATGAAACATGGTATATCAAATCTCAAACATCCATATACTCTTTCAACATAATTCTATATATTTACATGCGTTCAAACTAATATCAAGTGGTCTAGAATACATGAATTCTCAAGTAAAAATCTATACTTGACATAAACAACCTATATAAAGGTTCTTGCTCTCTAACATGTATAAGTAATACAAGTACAAGTCTTTCTGCTAAACCCGAGTCCTCACTTGCTAAAACTCTTCTTGATGCTATCCAAGCCAACTCTAGCTTGATCATGCCCCCAACCTGATGCAATGCACACATACAAACAAAGCAACAGCCGGATAGCTCCGGTGAGAATAAATCTCAGTATAAATAGCATGCATATACATCATTTAAGCATATAAACTAATTCACATCTTGAATACCATATAATAACATAACATGCTAGCATTTATAAACGCATAATCTAAACCATAGAAGTCTCTAGGTTAATGCATAAATGCAATGCATGTGCCAAAGGATAGGCTAGCAAAGCTGATATCAATAAAGCTTGGTTCTTTGGGATCCCGAGGAATAAAATAGCTCTCAAACTACCAACACGCCCATTCGAGGCAGCATCAAGTATTTTACTCCTCTGACTTTGGTGCAACTATAGTGAGTCTTCTGGCTCTGAACATAAATCCATATTCTGTGCCATGAGTCAAGCTGACTCTGGAAATAAATCTACATTCCATGCCACTCACTACAGCTCTCCAAACGTCATATGCACTCTAGGCGATGGCTGCCCTCTGTGCTAATTTAGGCTGGAGTTCAAGATGAATGCAACATAAGCTGTATGCATTAAAAACTATAAAACACCTTGAACACTTGCTCAATAACCAACTAAGCAAAACAAAGCAGCTAATCACATAAAGATAGCAATAAATCTGCAAGCATCTCATAAAACATGTAAAACATGTTCAATACAGCAAATAATACAAATCAGCTTACACAGGTAAACATTTACATAAATGTTCTGGGAAATTCAAGAAAATAGCTATCCTGAATAATCTATCCCATTTATGTAAACGTAAACCATAACATATATAAAAACAGGCAAATATGTGATTTTAGGCAACTCGATAAGCAAAACAATCTCGAGTTATTCTGCCCATCTTATTAATGTCTATTCATACCTGCATTTCTGATTCAAATAGCTGACCCTCTGTCAATTCTTGATCAACTACAAGCTGTCCAAATCTGACATCAAATTCTGCTTATTTCAATCAGTGCTACTTGAAGGTATTCTTGATTCAACTTCAAACACTTCAAGTCATTCGAACTCGAACTCGTCAATTCAACTTCGATAATCTTCAAGTCAAATCTGAAATAATGTATAACATATCTAAACATCAATTTCCAATCTGAATCAATGTTTCTTTAAAGCTGATACATTTCAAATCTGACTAATACAATCGGAATTCAAATCGACGTCGCAACTATTCGACTTCGATAATTCTTTCGATTCAAATATAATTCTAAACTCAATTGCATATTCAATTCATCCACTAAACACTTGAGGATGAGCTTTAGACATTGATAATACATATCAATTCAAAATCTTGAACCGGCGGCGTAACGATATGATTTCGGTCTATCCAAAAGCTTAAACATCATTTAGACAATCATATCAATCACATATCATCACCACTTCTAGCAGCAAATAACGTGAACATCATCCCCTAAAAATCAGAATTGCTATAATTCTTTCAATATTCCAAAACATATCCAAACGACGATCTTTTCTCGATCCGTCTTAGATATACTATCGTCGTATATTCTAGAACATGTTTATACAATCAAATCTTAATTCTAACAACAACATAAAATTCAAACATGGTAGAACTTCATAAAACTTACGTCAAAACGTAGCACTCGAAGCTGTGATCGCAAATATATGTTCAATCGGAAATTCTATCGGGCGGATCAAAAGATATCGGCATTTAAAGGGACAAAAATGGCTTTGGAACCCTTTCTCTCTTTCTCTCGGCAACTTTCTGATTCCTTTCTGATTCACACGTGAAAGACTAGGAAATATGTGAATTTTGGATATATATTGGCCTATTTGCAGTTTAGTCCCTGAACTTTGGCTTAATTGCCATTCAGTCCCCGGACAAGAGATTTAATTCAATTTCAATACTAAATAATTTAAGAATATTAGAATTTAATTCTAAACTCTAAATATTCTCAAATTAAATATTTTCGAATTAAAATTAAATCATTTCGGACCTTATCGCATTTTAGTCCTTGAATTACACAATATTTGCAAATTGGCCCTTGCTCGGATTTCATCCTCAAATTCAATCCATGATATTTATAATCTTGGAATTCACATCTTAAATTCCATAAATATCAATTCAATTATTTTTAATCTTTTAATTTAAGAATTCCGTATATTAAAATCTTAAAATCCGAAAATCCTCAAATTAACTATTTCTGACCCGAAATTGAAATCTCTAATTTTCATAAATTCTTAAATTCATCTTTTCTCTCTTATTCGGAATTTAAATCTTAAATCCCGTAATTAAGAACTTAATATTTTCAGGCCTTACAATTCCTCCCCTCTAAGGAATGATTTCGTCCTCGAAATCGAATTCGATCTTACTGCTGATTCTCGTAAGCTGTATAGCTGACTGAAGTAATACTGACTTCAATTCTCTGAGCTTTCGATATCTATTCTGATATCTTCTCTTCTATCGTATCTTAATCTTCTTTCTAATTACTTCTGCAATCATATAATCACTGAGTCAACTTATATCTAAGTTGCTCTTTCTCGTGATCTAACTCTGCATCAGTTAGTTAGCTTCTCTTAAACTCTGCACTGCTTTGGTGTTATCTGAATTGAATGCACATACATATTCTAGCTGATATTCTTCAGCCAATGCATATGGATACCAATTCATCTATCGGACACTTCACGATTGAGTATTAATCACTAAGCTAGATCAAATACTCATAGTTTCTGAAATCTCTTTCTGAACCGAATTATACTTGGGAAAATAACTTCTTTTTTGATCATTCTGTTCAGGCTTCAAATATCTATCTGTTACTCATTTGCTAATTCTGTTTGTGTTGTTCTGTTCTTATTCTGTTCAAAGCAATCTTCATATTCTCTATTTTTTTCTTGACTCATATCTGGTCTGATAGCTAATATTTCTGAAAGATCGTTTCAATATAAAGACAATTCTGTGTTTCTGATCAATCAATCATCAAAATACTGTCTTTATATCTATCAAATAGCTGTCACATGATGTTGGAAAACTGGCGGTCAGATCAATCACGATTGATACCCGGTGCAGCGGAAGTTTAAAATTTTTGTTATGGAACAATTCCATAGTGTGGGTATCAACCGTTCAACGATTAAATTATTGTGTGTGTAAAATTTAAATAACAGTTATTAAATTTTACCTTCAATCTCGCAACGAGATTACTGGACACCAACAGATTTTATCTGCTCTTGTTGTCTCTCCCTGGAACCGATGAACTCCTTCAATCAGGTCCACGAATGAGGTTTTAAATCCCTCTGATAGATTGCACTAGAAAATCTATCAGAAGTTTTCTGCGAAGAGAATAAACGAATTTGATTCGTTATTCCTTACTGCGATTCAAAATCACAGACCGGAATTTTCTCGGGCAGAGGGAGGGAGAGGCGGCCGAAAACGTTTTTGAGAGGGGCTAGGGTTTCGAAAATCCTGTCTCAAAATTATGACCTGTTGTGTGTAATTTCTGTACTGAAATAACTTATTTATAATGCAGGCCACTAACACCTTAGGGCCCATTAGTCATAAGCTGGGGCCCGACAAGCAAAGCCCGCTCGTTCAGAAATTAATATAAAATTCATCGTGACTCCGATTGATGAACTGATTTCACCAATGTGCACAGAAACCATTTCTGCACATTTTAAAGTCAAAATAAATTTTCCTGAATCCGAATTCAGTGGTTTCCAAAAATGTCCATCCCTATGTCATTTTAGGAAATCCTACTCCCTTACTCTTATTTAAGAAGTCCAACTCCTTAGTTCATTAAATTTAACTCTTTAAATTTAACTATCTCAACGGGGATTAAAACTCCATTACACTGTGTGACCCTCAATGGTTCAGGGATACAGCTAGCCGTGGGCTCACAACTCCTTGTGACTCGGAACAACACTTTCCGACTTGCCCAACGAATCATGGTAAAGCGCCTAGCAACATCGCCCCATGATTCCCTAGGTATCACTGATAGTGCCTACAAGAACCAGTAGATTTTGGTTAGCGTACAGTACGGTCCCTTCATCCATATATCCCGATCGAATCAACAACCATTGGTATATCGAGAGTCGCTCAAGATTCGATGACTATGCAATTCATCTTGAAGATCAAATTAGTGACATCGCATGTGCTACTAAGAAACCATTTCTTAAATCACATCAAGTACTCTGGCCAGAGATTTGTCACACTAATATCTCCTCAGATCGCATAGGATATCCACACTCGCAAGTATGTGGTGAATCCTTGACAACAATGCATTGACTCCTATATGTGTCGTAACTGTACCCAATCTCGACACCTGATGACCCCCTCAGAGTCGGTAAACGAGTCAAAGCACAGTACTAGCATATAGAGTCTCCATGATGTTTCAAGTCGTAAGGACTAATGGTGTACAACCAAAACCGCGGACTTTATCCACTCGATAAGTGATAACCACTTGGAAAGTCCGGATAGGGTAGTTCGACTATTCATCCTATGAATATCCATTTGCATGCTTCGAACATCTCCATGTTCCCTACCAATGAAACGTGGTACTCCGCATCGCAAATGCTAGTCTCAAACTCGAGCGATCCTTATCCTTATTATCGGACGGCTCAATCGACTAGGAACGGTTTTAGAACATACAGTGACTATAAGATGTATTTCATGATAGACATCTCCATGTTCTACCACATCTTACATACACTATAGTATATTCAAGGTCTTTATCAAAACAACAATAGTATATCACAATATAACAATATGAAGTAATATAAAGTCATTGCCATAAAAGTGTAAATAATATTAAATAAAAGATTGTTTATACAAAGAGTCATCAAAACCCATAGCCACACAGTTGGCTCACTGGGCACCTACTCTTACAATCTCCCACTTGCCCTATAGCCAACTAGTCATACTACGTAGACCCATTGCTTCGCGATGTTTGTCAAACAATGGTCCTGGCAAAGGCTTAGTAAGTGGATCAGCGATATTGTCTGCAGAGGCCACTCTTTCGACACTGATGTCTCCTCTTTCCACAATCTCCCGGATTATGTGGTATTTCCTCAGTACGTGTTTGGATCTTTGATGAGACCTTGGTTCCTTTGCTTGAGCAACGGCACCCGTGTTGTCAAAGTACACCGGGACTGGACCAAAAAATTCAGGAATGACGCCCAACTCTTGGACGAAATTCCTCATCCAAACGGCCTCTTTAGCAGCAGCTGATGCTGCAATGTATTCAGCCTCAGTGGTGGAATCCGCTGTGGTGTCCTGCTTGGAACTCTTCCAAGAGACAGCACCGCCATTGAGCATGAACACAAATCCAGAGGTTGACTTCGAGTCATCCACATCACTTTGGAAGCTAGAGTCGGTATAGCCTTCCAGTTTGAGTTCTCGTCCTCCATAAACCATGAACATATTCTTAGTCCTTCGCAAGTACTTAAGAATGTCCTTCACGGCTTTCCAATGCATCTGACCAGGATTAGACTGATATCTGCTCGTGACACTCAGAGCAAATGCTACATCCGGTCTGGTAGATATCATCCCATACATGATACTACCTATAGCTGACGCATATGGTACATGTGTCATATTCTCTATCTCTGCATCAGTCTTGGGACACATAGACTTGGATAGAGAAACTCCATGACACATGGGTAGATGTCCTCTCTTGGACCCATCCATTGAAAACCGTTTCAATATGGTATCGATGTAGGTTGATTGAGTGAGTCCTATCATTCTCTTAGATCTATCCCTATAGATTTGTATCCCAAGAATGTAGGATGCCTCACCCAAATCCTTCATCGAAAATCTACCTGATAACCATATCTTTGTTGACTGCAACATCCCTACATCATTCCCAATGAGTAGGATGTCATCAACATAAAGTACTAAGAATGTCACCGCATCCTTAACTACTTTCTTGTACACGCACGGTTCCTCCGGGTTCTTGATGAAACCAAAATCTTTTATTGTTTCATCAAATTTCTGGTTCCAACTTCTTGATGCTTGTTTTAGACCATAAATTGATCTCTGAAGCTTGCATACCTTATGCTCGCTTCCCATGGATGTGAACCCCTCAGGCTGCTTCATATAGATTTCTTCCTTAATGTCTCCATTAAGAAAAGCAGTCTTCACATCCATTTGCCATATCTCATAGTCATACCATGCAGCTATGGCAATCAGGATTCTTATGGACTTGAACATTGCAACTGGTGAAAAGGTTTCATCATAGTCAACTCCTTGCCTTTGAGTATAACCTTTAGCCACCAATCGCGCCTTGTAGGTCAATACCTTACCATCAGGCCCAAGCTTTCTTTTGTAGATCCATTTACACCCTATCGGAACAATTCCATCGGGAGGATCTACTAAAGACCAAACTTGGTTTGTATGCATCGAATCCAATTCTGACTGCATAGCTTCAAGCCATAAATTCGAATCCGCATCAGAAATTGCTTCCTTGAAGTTTCTTGGATCACATCCAATGTCGGGTTCATCTTGATCCCCTTCAAGAAGAAGACCATATCGAACTGGAGGTCTAGAAGTCCTTTCGGATCTTCTAGGTGCAGGCGTGTCCAGCAATGGTTCCTGAGGTGTAGGATCGTTATTTTGTATTTCGGGTTCTTCTCGAACTTCTTCGAGTTCCATCATCTCGCCTTTCTTATCCAATAAGAATTCCTTCTCCAAGAAGGTGGCATTCCTAGAAACAAACACCTTTGTTTCAGCAGGATAATAGAAATAATATCCGATTGAATTTTTCGGATACCCTACAAAATAACATAAGCTGGATCGACTATCCAACTTATCTCCCACTGTCCGCTTCACGTAAGCAGGACATCCCCAAATCCTCAAGTACGAATACTTAGGAGCTTTGCCATTCCATAACTCGTATGGTGTTTTGTCCACTGCTTTAGTGTGGACGTTGTTCAACAACAATACCGCCGTTTCAAGCGCATAGCCCCAAAACGAAGGTGGAAGCTCAGTGAAGCTCATCATAGATCGAACCATGTCCAACAAAGTTCGATTACGACGCTCCGATACACCATTAAGCTGTGGTGTCATAGGAGGAGTCCACTGAGAGAGAATCCCATTCTCTTTCAGATAGTCCAAAAACTCGGTACTCAAGTATTCTCCACCTCGATCCGATCGAAGTGCTTTAATACTTTTACCTAGCTTGTTTTCTACTTCAGCCCTGAATTCTTTGAACTTTTCAAATGCTTCAGACTTATATTTCATTAAATATAAATACCCATACCTTGAATAATCATCAGTAAAGGTAATGAAGTAGGTGTGGCCATGTTGAGTCCCTACTCTAAATGGACCACAAACATCTGTATGGATCAAATCCAACAGATTTTGACTACGCTCAGGTTTCCCCTTAAAAGGAGATTTAGTCATTTTTCCTTTTAGGCAGGATTCACAAGTAGGTAGAGAGTTAATATCAGACATATCAAACATGCCCTCTCCCACTAGCTTGTTCATCCTCCTTGAGGAAATATGACCTAGTCTAGCGTGCCAAAGGTTTGCCGGGTTTTGACTATCGTTTTTCCTTTTGTTTGTTGTAGCCGGTTTATCAACATAATTCATTGGAACGTCTTTTAGTTTTAAGTTGTATAGATCGTTTTCAAATTGTCCATTTCCAATTAAACATTCATTCTTGTAAATATTGCAAATCTCATTCACAAAATTGCAAGAATAACCATCTCTATCTAGCATAGAAACAGAAATAATGTTTTAATTAAATCTGGAACAAATAAAACATCTATCAAAAGTAACTTAAAACCGTTCTGCAAAAATAAATATTTCCCATAGCTATGGATTTTAACTCTGGAACCATTCCCGAGCCTTGACTGGGTCTCACCCATCCTTATCCTATTACTTCTTGTTATCATTTGCAACTCATTGCAAATATGAGATCTACATCTGGTATCCAATACCCAAGAAGTAGTATTAAGAAAAACATTTATTTCAATGTAAAACATACCCTTTGCAGTTCGCAACTGCTTGGGGTATTCCTTGTAGTTACGTTTCCAATTACCGGGTTTCTTGCAGTGATGGCAAACTTGTTTAGACTTGTCCAATTTTCCATGTAACATTTGGCCTTGAGATCATGGTCCAACCATTTCTCTAATTCGGCCAACCTTTCGGCAGTTACATTAGCCGGGGCTGTTTTCGGAGAAGCCTTTTCTAACACTTAGAAAATCTTTTTCCGAACTTAGGACAATCTTAACTTATGGAATCATTCTGTATTGTTTGAGTCAATAAGTTTGTTTTGTTGGAGAACAGAAGCATGTGGATTACTGAGATAAAACAGACAATTATCGATGATTGTTTAAATAATTTACTAAGACATAAAATTGGCGAATTTTATTTTATGAATCTCACTCCCACTATTTTAACGATTTCACCACCCTCTAGTGAAAACGGGAAACTTTTTCCTTAGTGAGAACATGGAGTCCAATTGACAAACTTATGGTCCCGAATAATATCAGCCAACCATAATTCTCAAAAGGTAGAGCCCAATTGCTTCCAAAGCAACCCCCATGTGTTTACCTCATGTCCAATAAGGGCCCAATAATATGACGCCGTTTAAAGTGACATGTCAAGATGACCCATCAATATTAAGTTGTGATGGACGGTCGCCATGTGGATCCCCCAATAATATGAGCCGATCCCATGGGAGTTCCACCCAACTTACAACATTTGTCGATCCAATGTACAGCTTTCCGACGGACGGGCCCCCCCAATAATATGAGCCGGACCGTATCCGCGGGTAGCATCACATACATTGACCGTTGATGGAAGGTAGGAACATTTAAACAATATTTAAATTTCCTTTATTTATCTTGATATAAATTTTAAATCATATTTAAAATGAGGGATTTTTAATTATAAAAATATTTGTCTCATCATATTTAATTTATTGCATGCATTGCCGGATTCACGCAATTTATGTCTAAACATGCATACAATCATAATATCACATATTATATAGGATGATCGATTCCATTTCTAATTGACCCGTGGTTGCCAATCACGGGTCTTAGTCCAATCCTAGGTAATATGCAGTATGAAAATGCAATCCTATTACATATGCTTCCAATTTACATTTCTTCAGTCTTCATTGTCTGCTGGGCCCACCATCTTCAAATCTTGATCTCCCACTAAATCTAATGTATTTACAATAAATAACAATGACAAGTAGGGGATACATTTTTAGGGGGTGGGAACGGGCTATAAACCAAGCCCACTTTTATTACATATGACATTCATATCGGGCCATAAACCAGGCCCATTAATAAAACCAACAATAATAAAGACAAAATGTAAATTCCTAACATACACCTACAAAATTGGTCATGGCAATCGATCATCCTTATCCAATAACATTTAATTCAAAATTAATTTATTGGATAACATGCTGTGGCAATTCAAATTTAAACAAGATAAAATCATATTTTATATATAAAATCTCATTTCACATATAAAATCATATTTTATCTCTATATCAAATAAAATCATATTTTATCTATAAAATCCAATTTTACAAATAAAATCATATTTTACTTAATATATCATAAGATCATATCTTATCATCAATTGTACCAAAATAATTGATTTCAAAATTCAATTTACGGATAAAATATTAAAATTTTCCAAAAATTCAAATTTATCCAAAATCAATTTTAAAATTTACGGACTCGAACAATTCGATCCGAAATCTCGTGAACCAATCAAAAACAATTTTTGACCGGACCAAAAATAAAATTTTAAATATTAAAATTAATAAAAATATAATTTTTCCCGCGGGCCGCCCGGGACACTCCCGGGCCGGCCCGCACCCGGGGCGCGGGCCGGGGGCAGCCCGGCTGCCCCCTTAGGGCAGCGCCGAGCCCTGCCCTGCGCAGCGCCCAGCGCTGCGCTGGGCGGCGCCGAGCGCCGCCCTTGGGCAGCGCCGAGCGCTGCCCTGCGCAGCGCCCAGCGCTGCGCTGGGCAGCGCACAGCGCTGCCCTGGGCGGCGACGGTCGCCGCCTTGGGCGGCGCCGTGCGCCCCCTTTGGGCGGCGCACGGGGCAGCAACAATTGCTGCCCCACCGGGCAGCGATCCAATCGCTGCCCGGGTTTTGCCCCGAAAAATTTTTATTTATTTAAAAATATTTATTTTGTTTCAAAAACCGAGACTCAAAAATTTTGTACAATTGATTAATTTAATCGTTTGATCTGAGCAACCTGGCTCTGATACCACTGTTGGAAAACTGGCGGTCAGATCAATCACGATTGATACCCGGTGCAGCGGAAGTTTAAAATTTTTGTTATGGAACAATTCCATAGTGTGGGTATCAACCGTTCAACGATTAAATTATTGTGTGTGTAAAATTTAAATAACAGTTATTAAATTTTACCTTCAATCTCGCAACGAGATTACTGGACACCAACAGATTTTATCTGCTCTTGTTGTCTCTCCCTGGAACCGATGAACTCCTTCAATCAGGTCCACGAATGAGGTTTTAAATCCCTCTGATAGATTGCACTAGAAAATCTATCAGAAGTTTTCTGCGAAGAGAATAAACGAATTTGATTCGTTATTCCTTACTGCGATTCAAAATCACAGACCGGAATTTTCTCGGGCAGAGGGAGGGAGAGGCGGCCGAAAACGTTTTTGAGAGGGGCTAGGGTTTCGAAAATCCTGTCTCAAAATTATGACCTGTTGTGTGTAATTTCTGTACTGAAATAACTTATTTATAATGTAGGCCACTAACACCTTAGGGCCCATTAGTCATAAGCTGGGGCCCGACAAGCAAAGCCCGCTCGTTCAGAAATTAATATAAAATTCATCGTGACTCCGATTGATGAACTGATTTCACCAATGTGCACAGAAACCATTTCTGCACATTTTAAAGTCAAAATAAATTTTCCTGAATCCGAATTCAGTGGTTTCCAAAAATGTCCATCCCTATGTCATTTTAGGAAATCCTACTCCCTTACTCTTATTTAAGAAGTCCAACTCCTTAGTTCATTAAATTTAACTCTTTAAATTTAACTATCTCAACGGGGATTAAAACTCCATTACACTGTGTGACCCTCAATGGTTCAGGGATACAGCTAGCCGTGGGCTCACAACTCCTTGTGACTCGGAACAACACTTTCCGACTTGCCCAACGAATCATGGTAAAGCGCCTAGCAACATCGCCCCATGATTCCCTAGGTATCACTGATAGTGCCTACAAGAACCAGTAGATTTTGGTTAGCGTACAGTACGGTCCCTTCATCCATATATCCCGATCGAATCAACAACCATTGGTATATCGAGAGTCGCTCAAGATTCGATGACTATGCAATTCATCTTGAAGATCAAATTAGTGACATCGCATGTGCTACTAAGAAACCATTTCTTAAATCACATCAAGTACTCTGGCCAGAGATTTGTCACACTAATATCTCCTCAGATCGCATAGGATATCCACACTCGCAAGTATGTGGTGAATCCTTGACAACAATGCATTAACTCCTATATGTGTCGTAACTGTACCCAATCTCGACACCTGATGACCCCCTCAGAGTCGGTAAACGAGTCAAAGCACAGTACTAGCATATAGAGTCTCCATGATGTTTCAAGTCGTAAGGACTAATGGTGTACAACCAAAACCGCGGACTTTATCCACTCGATAAGTGATAACCACTTGGAAAGTCCGGATAGGGTAGTTCGACTATTCATCCTATGAATATCCATTTGCATGCTTCGAACATCTCCATGTTCCCTACCAATGAAACGTGGTACTCCGCATCGCAAATGCTAGTCTCAAACTCGAGCGATCCTTATCCTTATTATCGGACGGCTCAATCGACTAGGAACGGTTTTAGAACATACAGTGACTATAAGATGTATTTCATGATAGACATCTCCATGTTCTACCACATCTTACATACACTATAGTATATTCAAGGTCTTTATCAAAACAACAATAGTATATCACAATATAACAATATGAAGTAATATAAAGTCATTGCCATAAAAGTGTAAATAATATTAAACAAAAGATTGTTTATACAAAGAGTCATCAAAACCCATAGCCACACAGTTGGCTCACTGGGCACCTACTCTTACACATGAATCATAGTAATCATGTGGCAAATAATCAATCAATTAGTACCGAATTTAGTACTATCGTTCTGAGCATATTCTCGGAAATCTGGATAATCACATCTGATATTCCACTAATCGGAGGATGGTATAATGAAATCTCATACAACCAAACACTCAGAACATCTGACAATCAATGCCACAATCTAGAAAATAAATCTAAAGTCTCTATCTTGACAATAGAGATATCTCATATCTAGGATATCTAGGATATCTGGCATAATCAAACGATTATTCTATATCTAGGATATTTTATATCTAGGATATCTGGCATAATCAAACGATTATTCACCGCAAAAATTCATCTGTTCTGCTCTGCGGTCTTATCTCATATCTTAATCTAGCGTTCTCAAGCAATATGTTTCTTTTATCTTTCCAAACCAATTCGAGTTTAGCTTGGATCGCAACAATTTTGATCGTTTGATTATTTGTCAAGCATAAACATTCAACAAGTATATATCTGTACTCAATAAATCCAGCAATTAGCTAAAACCCATAAATCTTACTGATGATCTGAATCTGAATTTCTATCAGTTGCGAGCCAAATAAATCAAGATATACTGAATAAACACATCAAATAATCAATAATTCTCAAATTTCAAATCAAAGGAACTCGCTCAAGGCAATGTCAGTCAAAATCAAATATTCTGAATGACAGCGAGTGAATCAAAGTAGACTCTAGCAAAGGAATAAGAGTCAATCAACATCAATCGAGGTCAAATAACACAACCTCTGAATCGATATCAAGAAATTCAAGAATCATGATTTTTATGATGTAATAGTTTCAGCAAAATTGAAGAAAAAGCACCACTGTAACTGATTTTTCTTATTCTCTATTGATATGAGTTCATTTATTAATTCTTAATTCTCAGCTGACAATAGTCGAATATACTCTTTTCGACTTAACTTATTGTCATAGGATTAATCATCATTTCGGTACTACATAACTCTTTTCTACGCAATCTGCTAGCTGTTTCTGAAATTCTTCAGTTCACGTAATGCTCTTCTATACGAGTTGCCATAATACTTTCGTACTAGACACTACTCTATATAGACCTGCATTCATATCGTAGAAAGGTCGAAATATGTCATTGACCTATGTCTATACATTCTAACCACAGACATAGCTGTCAATTCTAGGTTAATTCTGTACTAGTTCAATATATCGACTAGACTTCTACTGACATTCTTCCACGGTCAAACGTGATATAACCAGTACCGAAATTGTTGGAAAACTGGCGTTCAGATCAATCACGATTGATACCCGGTGCAGCGGAAGTTTAAAAATTTTATTATGGAACAATTCCATATTGTGGGTATCAACCGTTCAACGATTAAATTTAAGTGTGTGTAAAATTTAAATAACAATTATTAAAATTTTACCTTCAATCTCGAATCGAGATTATTGGACACCACACAGATTTCTCTGCGCTTCTTGTATCTCCCTGGAACTGATGAATATTCTGTCCTTCAATCAGGTCCACGAATGGAGGTTTAATCCCTCTGATAGATTGCACTAGAAAATCTATCAGAAGTTTTCTACGAAGAGAATAAACGAATTTGATTCGCTATTCCAGACTGCAATTCAAAATCACAGACCGGAATTTCTCACGCAAAGAAGGGAGGGGGGCGGCCGAAATATTTGAGAGAGAGGAGGCTAGGGTTTTCGAAATTTTGCTCTCAAAATTATGACCAGTTGTTTTTAATTTCTGTACTGCAATAACTTATTTATAATGCAGGCCACTAACACCTTAGGGCCCATTAGTCATAAGTTGAGGCCCGACAAGCAAAGCCCGCATGTTCAGAAATTAATATAAAATTCATCGTGACTCCGATTGATAAACCGATTTTACCAATGTGCACAGAAACCATTTCTGCACATTTTAAAGTCAAGATAAATTTTCCTGAATCCGAATTCAGTGGTTTCCAAAAATGTACATCCCTATGTCATTTTAGGAAATCCTACTCCCTTACTCTTATTTAAGAAGTCCAACTTCTTTATTCATTAAATTTAACTCTTTAAATTTAACTATCTCAACGGGGATTAAAAACTCCATTATACTGTGTGACCCTCAATGGTTCAGGGATACAGCTAGCCGTGGGCTCACAACTCCTTGTGACTCGGAACAACGATTTCCGACTTGCCCAACAAATCATGGTAAAGCGCCTAGCAACATCGCCCCATGATTCCCTAGGTATCACTGATAGTGCCTACAAGAACCAGTAGATTTTGGTTCGCGTACAGTACGGTCCCTTCATCCATATATCCCGATCGAATCAACAACCATTGGTATATCGAGAGTCGCTCAAGATTCGATAACTATGCAATACATCTTGAAGATCAAATTAGTGACATCGCATGTGCTACTAAGAAACCATTTCTTAAATCACATCAAGTACTCTGGCCAGAGATTCGTCACACTAATATCTCCTCAGATCGCATAGGATATCCACACTCGCAAGTATGTGGTGAATCCTTGACAACAATGCATCGACTCCTATATGTGTTGTAACTGTATCCAATCCCGACACCTGATGACCCCCATAGAGTCGGTAAACGAGTCAAAGCACAGTACTAGCATATAGAGTCTCCATGATGTTTCAAGTAGTAAGGACTAATGGTGTACAACCAAAACCGCGGACTTTATCCACTCGATAAGTGATAACCACTTGGAAAGTCCGGATAGGGTAGTTCGATTATTCATCCTATGAATATCCATTTGCATGCTTCGAACATCTCCATGTTCCCTACCAATAAAACGTGGTACTCCGCATCGCAAATGCTAGTCTCAAACTCGAGCGATCCTTATCCTTATTATCGGACGGCTCAATCGACTAGGAACAGTTTAGAATATACAGTGACTATAAGATGTATTTCATGATAGACATCCCCATGTTCTACCACATCTTACATACACTATAGTATATTCAAGGTCTTTATCAAAACAACAATAGTATATCACAATATAACAATATGAAGAAAGATAAAGTCATTGTCATTAATAAAAGTGTAAATTATATTAAACAAAAGATCGTTTGTACAAAGAGTCATCAAAGCCCATAGCCACAAGTTGGCTCACTGGGCACCCACTCTTTCAGAAATAACAAAATCTACTTTCTGAAACTCATATCATAAATTGCTAGTCATTTATATTGCTGCACGGATTCAATCAACTGGTAACTGGTACTCAGTTATTGCATTAATATCTAAAATGCATTCTAGCTTAATATCTCACGTCTGATATTAGCATATTCAATCTTATGTCCTCAAGTCTGAATTTCATCTTCTCTGTCTATCTGTCTAATCATTCAAATGAATTTCTTCTACTCAAAGGCAAAAATCTCAGCAAATACATTGAATACAGGCTCATCAGATACGGATTATAGCATCACAAATCACTAATCTATGACTGTATGCTATGCAATCAATATATAAGCGGTTAACTAGAATTAACTCACTTACCTGTACTATTCTTATCTGATACAACTTGAGCCTCATTTTCTGTACTTGCTTATTGCTTATGACATTATCTGTCATTCAAATTTTCTTTTGATCTGTTTCAGCTGGGGGAGTTATGCTTATTTGTCTTCATCTGCTGGCGTTTAGACTAAATCAATCTTTGCTGCTGTTATTGTCACTATCTCTTGCTTCATAGCTATACTGCTATGGAAGTTGTAGTGAAGGTGATGATCATAGTGTTTCCACAATTATAGAGGCATGAATAAAAATTCAACTCTGCCTCGTACTACCGGTTCATGATTTCGTTTCTCTATTACTGGCTTGAAATCAACTTATGCTTCTATTCTGCAAAGTCTACTGTTCTATCTTCTTTTTCATATACCGGTAGAAACAATTTTGTTTACTTACCTGCCAAACAATTTCAGTACTTCTTTTGGAAACTTCATCAACTTCTTGCTAAGTCCTGGAGTTGATATAAAATCAAGCTGATTCTATGTTCATCTGAATATGCTTCTCTTGAACAACTGATCCAGCTCTTCAAATCAACTCCTTTCTAGACATAGAATATTCTGTATCTTTCTGAGTTGATGATCAATAGCTTTGCTGTTGTTCAACTAACATACTCCTCAGTGCACTCGGCTCAAAAACTTACCTCAACACTGTTCTGTTCTATCTGCGGTTTTGTTTTGTCTGTGGTTCTCATACTCTCTGCATCATCTGTCTTATTCAATACCATAATCAATATATATGGCAGAGATTATAAAATACAATTGCAGTATAACATACATATAATCTCATGCTTCTGAATAGAACACATGCTTGCAAATTTTCATGCTTTTCAAATAATACATGCTTGCAACGAATTCACTAACTCTAATGAATTCAATAAATCATGCATACATATCAGCATATGAACATGTAATTCTCATCTCAATAAAGCAAGTAGTGTTCAATCAAGCAATCATAGTCGCATACAATTCTGTAAAACAAGTAAAGCATACTCATGCAATACTATCAATGCATGCGACTCAATCTACCCCGCTCAACTTCTATCTTAGTCCAAGACTTTATGCTCTGATACCACCTGTTGTGGGGACCTAGGGTTGCTAATCTCATCTTAGGGCAATAAACGATTAATAAGCAATTAATCATAGCCTATAAGAATATTCAAAACAAGAGCTAAAAAAATAAATTTTAAAACACAGTGTCTCGCTCGATCGGTGAAACTTGCCCGATCGAGCGAGCGCAACATAAAAACTCTCGGCCTGCAACATTTTTGGTCTCGCTCGATCGGTGAACTTTTACCGATCGAGCGAGAAAGAAAATTGATTTCTCTGCTTTGGAAAATAAAGGCCTCGCTCGATCCGGCATATTCTACCGATCGAGCGAGCTACTCTGCTTCAGAATGCTGCAGACTTCATTTGCTGATAAAAACAACCATTCCAACTATGAAACATGGTATATCAAATCTCAAACATCCATATACTCTTTCAACATAATTCTATATATTTACATGCGTTCAAACTAATATCAAGTGGTCTAGAATACATGAATTCTCAAGTAAAAATCTATACTTGACATAAACAACCTATATAAAGGTTCTTGCTCTCTAACATGTATAAGTAATACAAGTACAAGTCTTTCTGCTAAACCCGAGTCCTCACTTGCTAAAACTCTTCTTGATGCTATCCAAGCCAACTCTAGCTTGATCATGCCCCCAACCTGATGCAATGCACACATACAAACAAATCAACAGTCGGATAGCTCCGGTGAGAATAAATCTCAGTATAAATAGCATGCATATACATCATTTAAGCATATAAACTAATTCACATCTTGAATACCATATAATAACATAACATGCTAGCATTTATAAACGCATAATCTAAACCATAGAAGTCTCTAGGTTAATGCATAAATGCAATGCATGTGCCAAAGGATAGGCTAGCAAAGCTGATATCAATAAATCTTGGTTCTTTGGGATCCCGAGGAATAAAATAGCTCTCAAACTACCGACATGCCCATTCGAGGCAGCATCAAGTATTTTACTCCTCTGACTTTGGTGCAACTATAGTGAGTCTTCTGGCTCTGAACATAAATCCATATTCTGTGCCATGAGTCAAGCTGACTCTGGAAATAAATCTACATTCCATGCCACTCACTACAGCTCTCCAAACGTCATATGCACTCTAGGTGATGGCTGCCCTCTGTGCTAATTTAGGCTGGAGTTCAAGATGAATGCAATATAAGCTGTATGCATTAAAAACTATAAAACACCTTGAACACTTGCTCAATAACCAACTAAGCAAAACAAAGCAGCTAATCACATAAAGATAGCAATAAATCTGCAAGCATCTCATAAAACATGTAAAACATGTTCAATACAGCAAATAATACAAATCAGCTTACACAGGTAAACATTTACATAAATGTTCTGGGAAATTCAAGAAAATAGCTATCCTGAATAATCTATCCCATTTATGTAAACGTAAACCATAACATATATAAAAACAGGCAAATATGTGATTTTAGGCAACTCGATAAGCATCTTATTAATGTCTATTCATACCTGCATTTCTGATTCAAATAGCTGACCCTCTGTCAATTCTTGATCAACTACAAGCTGTCCAAATCTGACATCAAATTCTGCTTATTTCAATCAGTGCTACTTGAAGGTATTCTTGATTCAACTTCAAACACTTCAAGTCATTCGAACTCGAACTCGTCAATTCAACTTCGATAATCTTCAAGTCAAATCTGAAATAATGTATAACATATCTAAACATCAATTTCCAATCTGAATCAATGTTTCTTTAAAGCTGATACATTTCAAATCTGACTAATACAATCGGAATTCAAATCGACGTCGCAACTATTCGACTTCGATAATTCTTTCGATTCAAATATCATTCTAAACTCAATTGCATATTCAATTCATCCACTAAACACTTGAGGATGAGCTTTAGACATTGATAATACATATCAATTCAAAATCTTGAACCGGCGGCGTAACGATATGATTTCGGTCTATCCAAAAGCTTAAACATCATTTAGACAATCATATCAATCACATATCATCACCACTTCTAGCAGCAAATAACGTGAACATCATCCCCTAAAAATCAGAATTGTTATAATTCTTTCAATATTCCAAAACATATCCAAACGACGATCTTTTCTCGATCCGTCTTAGATATACTATCGTCGTATATTCTAGAACATGTTTATACAATCAAATCTTAATTCTAACAACAACATAAAATTCAAACATGGTAGAACTTCATAAAACTTACGTCAAAACGTAGCACTCGAAGCTGTGATCACAAATATATGTTCAATCGGAAATTCTATTGGGCGGATCAAAAGATATCGGCATTTAAAGGGACAAAAATGGCTTTGGAACCCTTTCTCTCTTTCTCTCGGCAACTTTCTGATTCCTTTCTGATTCACACGTTAAAGACTAGGAAATATGTTAATTTTGGATATATATTGGCCTATTTACAGTTTAGTCCCTGAACTTTGGCTTAATTGCCATTCAGTCCCCGTACAAGCGATTTAATTCAATTTCAATACTAAATAATTTAAGAATATTAGAATTTAATTCTAAACTCTAAATATTCTCAAATGAAATATTTTCGAATTAAAATTAAATCATTTCGGACCTTATCGCATTTTAGTCCTTGAATTACACAATATTTGCAAATTGGCCCTTGCTCGGATTTCATCCTCAAATTCAATCCATGATATTTATAATCTTGGAATTCACATCTTAAATTCCATAAATATAAATTCAATTATTTTTAATCTTTTAATTTAAGAATTCCGTATATTAAAATCTTAAAATCCGAAAATCCTCAAATTAACTATTTCTGACCCGAAATTGAAATCTCTAATTTTCATAAATTTTTAAATTCATCTTTTCTCTCTTATTCGGAATTTAAATCTTAAATCCCGTAATTAAGAACTTAATATTTTCAGGCCTTACAAGAACCAAGAGTTAAGTCAACAAGATGTTGATATAGTTGATCTATCAAGAAAGATATCTTTGGAGTTTATTGGTCTCATCAGGATATGGGACAATACATGAGATATTGTTACAGCCAATTATTGTCTTTATATGTGTCTTGTATCCGCGATGTGTTCCATGTATCACTGCTAAGATGATTTGTGATAAGATGAGTCTTACATCTTACAATTATCCAAGGTACAGTGGATATAGATTTGACATATGTGGAAATACCGTGCTGTATATTGAATCATAAGAAAATTTCGAGGAACGATATTTTTCTTTTGTGATTCAGATTCAGTATTGAGACACTACTGATGATTATTTGAATTTCGATAAGATCTTGTAAAATGATATGAGAGAATAAATAACATGTCGTTCTTATTCAAGTTCGTAACAATACTTAAGATTTATTTTGAGGATGAAATTATCTTAAGTAAAGGAGAATGTAGTATCCCGGTTTCATTTTACAAGATTAATTTGCTAATCATGTTTAGATTAAATAAAACATGATTAAAAGATTTTAATAGGATCAAACAAACCTAGATATAGGATCCAGAACTCCCAAAAGTTTTTAGTGGGATTAATTAGGATTGGAGGGTTTGGATGGTCCGAACTTAAGCTCTGTTAGAACGGGGGTCCGAAGGGTTCGGAAGATACAAAGTACATCGGATGATCCAATGGATATCGGACACTCTGATCAGAATATCTGATGGTCCGAACTTATTTGGATATATTTCAAGTCCAGACAGATGGGTGACATCATGGCTGACGTCACTAGGCCTGATCGGACCATCCAAACTTGCATGCATGCGACGTGGGAGTCATGCAAGGATCTGAGCGTCCGACCTAGAGATCGAACGATCCAAACTCTGCCTATAAATAGGGGCGAGATTTCTTATTTTCAAATCGTTCAAAATCCTCTCCTCTCCCATAATGGCTCTATTTTAAGGGCTTTAGGACTCTTTCTATAAGAGTTGGAGTAGTAAGCAGTATTTTTTTATAATAGACAGTGTCCGTAGTAGTGGCCAAGCAGTGGATCTTTGGCGAGGTGCCCAGGGGTCGTAGCAAGGCTGTGCCCAAGCTCTCGGGCATTCAAAATCAGTGGGCTGACAAGGGATGAAGGTATAACTTTGGCTCCTTATAGAAAATAGGGAGTATGCTATAGATGATGTTTTGCATGTTAGATAATGCATGGTTATTATATATTGTAGTTCTGCATGGTAGGCTTGGAACCTAGATAGAAGCTTCTAGTATCTTCCTTAGAAAGGTACAAAAGTACTATTCGAGATACCCAGATTGAGTATGCATGTATTATGTGGTTGCATGTTTTATATGACTTTATCTTTATAGCATGTCATGACTGTATATTGCATAAATGAGCATATTGATCTTGTATCTTTGAGATATCATGTAGTAGGGCGCTCCCCCTACAAGTAATGGATGGTTGGATACATAAGTCTTGTGTCAAGTCACCATTATGGTTGGGCACTTGTACTAGTATTAGGTCACCATTATCCATCGGATATATGAGCCACCTCCTGATGCGACGGCGCAATGTGCTATATACGCTGGGCCCGTCTTTGAGCTTATTTCTTGACCTGAGTGTCTTGGTATCCAGTACACTTGCATACATGCACATAAAATATTGTATACTCATACTCTTGTACTGAGCATTTTATACTAATGTCCGGTTATTTTCTGTTGTCTGGACACCCCATTTGATGGGACAGTTGCAAGTAGTTCTCTTGAGGATTGGGAGGTTAGGTGGTGACCAAGGCAGGATTGCAAGGTTGCAACTTTCTGCACAATATTTATATCAAAATGAACTTACAACATATGGAACATAAACCATCAATCAATTTCAAGTTTCCGAAGACTTATGGCGGTGAAAATAACCGGAAAAGGCGGCGGTCGGAAATGGGTTTCTGTCAGAGTCGCGAGAAAATGTTCAAAGTAGATATCAATGGAAAGCCCTAATCGCGAGGATTCCAACCATATATTTACTTTCAAATTTGATGGCCGAACGACGACAAAATGTGGCGGATGTGGAAGGGAGGAAAGAGAAAATGGTGATGGCGGGAAGAAGATGGTGAGTTGAGGAGAGAGAATGATGTGACTTTTGCAAAATTTACTCTTGCAAGCGCACGATTGTCATGTTTTAGTAAAGAATGAGTAATGTGTCGAACCCACGAAGAGTAATATTAAAATATCCAGTACTTGTAATTAAAATAGTCCTAATTTTATTTAAAAAATCAAATTTTAGAGATTTGCTGAAAAATTAAAGAAATAGTAGAGTTTAGCAAGCACACGCACACACAATTCTTAAGAAATTATCAATCAGAGAGAAATGGTCTAGAGGCTTTGATTTCACCTGGTTTCAACAATAATCATTCCTAATTAATCTATTTTCATGATTTTCTTTCAATTAATAGCCAATAACACTTAGATTATTCTATTTCTCTCTCCCAAGCAACATTATAGATTATATCAACTACAGTTCAATTTCAATATCCCTATTAAGAATCTAATTGTACTGATATAAGTAAAACGATTTTCTTTTAAAACTCTATTAAGGTTATATACTCTCCCGAGTTATATAAACAATTAACAGTGTAAATTCTTTTGATCCTATTCAAAATCCCCTCTCCCGAGTGCCGGATTTCAAATAAATTTAACAAATCAATCTATGGCCAGTAAACTGAAAAGACATTCAAATCTAGAAACACAATTAATTTAGAGAAATTCTATTCAATAAAATCAAAGATTCGTGAACATGTCTCAACCAGACTACATCAACCTCTAGACTAAGAAAATTTAGTTCATAATAAAATTCAAGCACAACCAAATCATGTTTAATAATCCAAACATAATTCAACAATCAAAAGAATATTAAAGGTAGAATAACAAAGTCGTAATCTTTCTTCTGTGTCCGGTTGAAAAGCCTCTGTTTTCGTTCCAAGGAATTCTTCAATTCACGATCCGTTTAATCTCCAAAAATCTCACAATTTGGTTCTCTCAAGAGTATTATGCATTGTGGCGGCTGATTCATGCTCCTTTGACTCAAAAAACTCCTTTTATATTCCCTAAAGATCGTCCAAGATAAGCCCAAGAAGATCCCAAAAGTTTTCATAAAAACTTGGACACTAAAATTCTGCATCACGCGACAGCGCGGGCGCCCTGGTAAACTGCGCGGGCGCGCTTCACTCACGCTGATTCATTCTTCAAAATTTTTTGGATCGTGCGGGTGCGTAGGTAAGTGGCGCGGGCGCGCTTAGCTCTCGCATTTTATGGCCAATTCTTCATCAAACAGCGCGAACGCTCCTCTAATCCGCGCGGGCATGCTGCACTCTCGAACTTGTCCATTTTTTTTTCTCTTGTTCAACTCTTGATTTCCACTCTTTTCTCCAATCTTTTGGGCTTAATTTCACTTAAACTCATCAAACTCCCTTCTTTCCTACAATCACAAAAACAACAACAAATTCATGCAATATCTCCCAATAAATCACAAAAGTCAAGTAAAATCATAAACAAATTAATTGCACAAAATGCACTTATCAAATTCCCCCAAACTTAAACTTTTGTTCGTCCCGAACAAAATCAACAAACACAAACTTCAACAAATTCATAACACCTATATAAGCAACAAAAACCATCAAGAACTACTATAGATTAATGGTCTCAGCGTTGATTTCAAAAAAAATTTTTTAATCCAACACACCAAACCTACTAACACTTGAAAAATTGATTACATGACTTATAAACTCCGCAACTCAAGGTCAAAATACTCTTCTCCGAATTCAATTAAAACATTCACAGATCATGATGAATTTTCAAGGTAGCACATGATCAAAGTTAAGGGTATTCAATAAAAAACACTCACCTTCAGGTTAATTCAAAGAAAAATAATGTGTGCGTGTTTTGATAAAAAAAAATTCACACTCATTTAAAATGTCAATCGATAGTCCATAGACTAGACTCTCGCAACCCCTCTCTACTGGTATATTGGGCTACTGTGACTCGGACAATATGACTTAATCGAATTGTAATGTAAGGTCTGGCTCACGGCTAAAAACTAAAGGGAGAAGTTAAAGAAGGGAGCAAATTGATTAATCCATGGATTCAACTCCTATTTCTTGCACAATTCACCTCAACTTCGTTAAACCACTGATTTCATTCATTTTTTTTTCAATTCACCATCCCCTTTTTTTTTCAATACTACCTTTCTTCTTTTCAACTTATTTCAACACATATTTCACTTTCTCATTAAAAATTAGGAGCATATATAATTCTCACAATCAAAACTTACTCCCTTTAAGGTAGGAAACAGTTTATAGGCTATTAGTAGGTAGTACATGTGGAATCTTGAAATAATGTCGAATGGGATTTTATCACACATGGAAACGCATGCCATTCATTATTCAATTAAGATCAAAAAACGTACTAGGGAGAATTAATTCAGTGGGTAGCTTGAAAGACACAAACGAATTTTAGAAAAATTGCCTAAATCATTCCTAAATCACAGTTTACCCGTATTTTGCCTCAAGGGGTGTCTGAACTAGTTTTAGACAAATCTCAATTCACAAATAAATTGTATGAATTTCAACCAGTGCAGAATAAATAATCATCAATAGTGAACAATGATTTTCAACAGAATCTCTTAGCATGTACCTCAAGTACTCACATAATTTTGTGGCTCAAATGGGCAACTAAGGAAAAATAATTTCTCAACAAAAAATCGGGCCCAACGATTACAAACAATGCCTCAATCATGTCTATGTCTGTATGTTTAAAAATTCAAATTCAAGCATAAAGCATCGAGTATATAGGAGTTTAATTGTCTAATTGGTTCATCATTTCAAAATTTGGTCAGACAGGCAGATATTAAAGGATTTATCAAGGATTTCCATGACAAAACACAAATTTTAGCATCATTGGCCATTTTTCCACTTCATTCTTGATTTCTTGAAACACTCACTTACCCAACCACTTAAACTCAAATGCATACAACTCCTCACAACTCAACAACAAATATCACTTGAAATAACACAAGCCAACCACTAACATATCATTAAAAACACATAACAAGCTTAAATTCAAAGCAAACTAACTCAACAAAAAAATAGCAAAAATTTTCATCAAATTTGTAAACAAAAACTAAACTCCCCCCCAAACTTAGGTACATTCATTGTTTTCAATGATATGAATGGAAAAATAAAGGACATGTACATCGGGTGGTCGCTACCATCCTCATCATCATCATTTGGATGTGGCTGATCAGAAGGGTTGGCAGATCCAAACACCGGGGGCCACTGTGGATGTGGAGGAAAAGGATGCGCAGGGAGAGTAGCCTCAGGAAAATAGTGCATCAGGGCCTCTGTAAAATCCATTGATAAGTGTAGTTTATACACTTAATTTATATATGATTTTAATTATTAAATGTTTGTTTCGAGCAGATTTATATGGGTATTTTTTTGTTTTTGTGCTTGCAGAGAATTAAAGAGATTTTATGGAAAAGAAGAAGAAGATAAGAATTTAGAAGAGAAAATAAAATAGAAAGGAATTAAAAGAAAAAGAAGAAAGAAAAGAAGAAGGGAAAAGAAACGAACAGACAAGAATTGAAAGAGTTAGTGGGCTTCTGCTTATTGGGCCTTAAATGATTAGCGCTTCTTTAAGCGCTAATGAGGAAGAAAGCAAGCGCTATCGCGCTTTAGAGGAGAAGATTGAGAAACTTGAGAACAGAGAGTTATACGCGGGCGCGTGATTTCTGGAGCGGGCGCGCGTCGCTAAATTCTGAACTTGGAAATTTTTATTCGGAAGGAAACTTCTATATTTTGTGGGCTTTTGAGTGGGCTTTGGGAGACGATATAAAAGGCAATTTTTCATCTGATTATGGAGGGAGCCGCCGCAACAATTACATAGAAATCAGAGGTTTGATCGAGAGATTTTTCTTGAAGGATTTTTGGAAGCTTCATCGTGAAGAACGAAGACGGAGTTTGATCGACCGGACACGGCGTCGACGACGGATTTTTTTATTTTATGTTTTATTTTATTCTGAATATGTTTGAATTTATGGATTATTGTTCTATTTAGAATTTTATTATGAACTAATTTTTAGATTCTAGAGGTCAGATGGAACCTGGTGTAGACGCTTTCATGAATTCATGATTTTATTGAATTTAATTTCTTCTAGATTAATTGTTTTTTCTAGAATTGATTGTCTTTTCAATTATCTGATCAATAATTGATTTGTAATATTTATTTGAAATCTGGCACTCGGGAGAGGAGATTTTGAATAGGACATTAGAAAATACACTGTTAATTGTTTATCTGACTCGGGAGAGCTTATAATTTTAACAGAGCTTTTAAAGAGAACATAGTTTTGAATTGATCACTGCAAGTAGATTCTTAATAGGGATATTGGAATTGAATTGTAGTTGATATATTTTATTCGGCGCTCGGGAGAGGGAATAATACACTTAAGTGTTCTTGGCTATTAATTGATTGAAATTCATGAAGATTAATTAATTAGGATTGATTGTTGTTGAAACCAGGTGAAATCTATACCTCTAGACCATTTTTCTCTAATTGATTTTTAATCTGAAAGTTGTGTGCGTGCTTTTAAATCTCTTAATTATTTATTTTTATTGCAAAATTCTTGATTATTAATTTTCTAGATAAAGTTTGGATTATTTTAATTACAAGTACTAAATATTTTCATTTTACTCCCTGTGGGATCGATATCTGAATTATTCACTATATTAAAACTTGACACTCGTACACTTGCGAGGAATTTTCACAACAAGTTTTTGGCGCCGTTGCCGGGGAGTAAATTTTGATTATATTTTTTAGTCTTGTTACCAATTAGTCTAGATTTTAATTTAGAGTTTTTTTTTATTTTAAGTTACTAATTAATTTGTTCTTATCTTTTAATTGCAGTCTATGCAACGATCTCAAAGTGCTAATTCTCTACTGTTTGATCCAGAGATCGAGCGTACTGCACGTGCTTTAAGACGAGCTAGAAGAGAAGAACTTGAAAGAATGGCTGAACAAGAAGCAAACCAAGCTCCCCTAGTGCCTATTAAAGATCACTTCAGACCGACGATCCAGGCTCACTATTCTGGAATCGCTCGAGGAACTATCAATGCAAACAATTTTGAGCTGAAGCCTGCATTGATCAACATGGTTCAACAGAACCAATTTAATGGGAGCGCCACTGCCGATCCTTATCTACACCTACGCACCTTTTTGGAGATAACCGATATGGTAAAAATTAATGGTGTGTCTGAGGGTATTATACGCTTACGCTTGTTTCCGTTTTCTCTCAGGGATCAAGCCAGAAGTTGGTTACAATCACTACCGCTTGGAAGCATCACTACTTGGGAGGGGATGGCAGAAAAATTTCTTGCGAAATATTTTCCACCTGCCAAAACCACCGAACTGAAGATTGAGATCAGTACTTTCAGGAAGATGGACTCTGAACAGCTTTACGAGGCGTGGGAAAGGTATAAAGAATTACTTAGACGTTGTCCTAACCACAATTTTGCAGATTGGGAACAGATTGAGTGGTTTTACAACGGACTGAATGCGCCTACGAGAATGAATGTGGACTCAGCGGCTGGAGGTACTATATTTGCGAAGGATCATGTTCAGGCTTATGATATGTTGGAGGAGATGACGGTCAATAGTTTCCAATGACCATCTGAGCGTATAGGAGTAAAGAAGCCGGCTGGAGTGTATGCAGTGGATCCTCTCACGTCCATCACTGCTCAATTATCTGCACTGACTACACAGGTAGCTTCTTTGAATAAAATTAATGTTGCAGATTCAAATGGAGTTGAAGGATCACCGACCATAGAGCAAGTCAATTATATAAATCCAAATGGCTACCGAGGATATGAAGGCTATAGAGGTAACCCTGTCCCAAATACTTATCATCCTAGCTTGCGTAATCATGAAAATTTTTCGTATGCTAACAATAAAAATGTGCTGAATCCATCGGGATTCAATACAAACAAGGATGAGGGTAAGCAGTTGTTGGAGGATGTGGTTAGTACTTTTGTGCAGGAATCAGGTAAGAGGATGGTGAGAACTGAGTCTCGACTTGATAGTTTGGAGATGCACATGGCCAACATGGGCGCAGTGTTGCAATCCATGGAGACCAGCATAGGGCAGTTGGCGAACGCACTGAAGGACAACAACCGCGGCCAGTTCCCTAGCAATACTGAGGTAAATCCCAAGGAGCAGTGCAATTCCATAGAGTTGAGAAGTGGAAAAGAAGTTGGAATTCAAGAACCTACTGTTGAAGAGAAGAAATTTGAGGAAAAAGTTGAGGAGAAAGAGAAGGAGCTTGAATATGAGCCAAAACCAATGTACAAGCCTTCACTTCCATACCCGCAAAAGTTCAAGAAAAAAGCATTGGACGAGCAATTTTCCAAGTTCTTGGAGATTTTTAAGAAGATTCATATCAACATTCCCTTTGCTGAAACTTTGGAGAAAATGCCGAATTATGCGAAGTTCATCAAGGAGGTGATGTCCAAGAAGTGGAGGCTGCTAGAGAACGAGGTAGTGAATTTAACGGAAGAGTGCAGTGCGGTGCTCCAAAAGAAGATGCCACAAAAGCTTAAGGATCCAGGGAGTTTTAATATTCCTTGCACTATTGGCTCTTCTTATTTTAATAATTCACTTTGCGATTTAGGAGCTAGCATTAATCTCATGCCTTTGTCTGTTTTCAGGAGCTTAGGACTTGGTGAGGTGAAGCCCACCATGATCGCGTTGCAGTTGGCTGATCGATCTATCACATATCCACTTGGAATCATTGAAGATGTTTTGGTAAAAGTAGATAAATTTATTTTTCCAGCGGATTTTGTTGTGTTAGATATGGAGGAGGATGCAAACATGCCCCTTATATTGGGGAGACCTTTCTTGGCCACTGCCGATGCCAAGATAGAGGTGAAGAGAGGTGCATTGTCGATGGGTGTGGACAGTGAGAGTGTAATTTTTAATATATTGATGAAGTCATCTAACACCCCTATTGAAAAATTATGCTTGATAGAGCCGGTTATGAAGTTGGAGGGTCGTTCAAGAGCCGACATTGCGGTTGATTCATCGAATGAGAGAGCGCCAAAACCACCAAAGAAGGCCACGAAAAAAGCAAAATTTAAAAGGCGGTTCGTGGAATTTATTTGGCGCGTGAAAGAGAAAGGGAAGACTTAATACTTTGAAAGTCGGGCTAGCGACTCTAAACCAAGCGCTTTTTGGGAGGCAACCCAAAATTTTTGTTTTATTTTTTATTTATTTATTTATTTTTTATTATTTAAATTTCTGCTTTAATTTTTATTTTTATTTTTGCTCATTAGTTAATTTTATGATTTTTGAATTATTGTTGAAAATTTTGGAGGCCTAATTTTTAAAATTGTTGAATTATTTTTCAGGATTTGGGTCTTCTTGCAGCGCATTATGGGCGCTCGCCCAAGATTGGAGGCGTCCGCTCAAGATTTGGGATTGAAATCAGAGGCTTATGCGCGCCCGCCTCCACTCTACGCACTGAAGCTACACGAACAGCGCTACGCCTTGCGCCATCGCACTACTGAATAGCGCCTCACCATGCGCTATCACCCTCTATTCCAGCGCAAGAAGCATGCGCTATCGCGCACTCCAGAAGCGCAAGCACTATGCGCTATCGCGCTCTCTAACCGCGCTCACCAACCGCGCTTCCGCATGTGCTAACGCGCTTCTTTACCCCTCCACATCAGGCGCCATCGCGTTCCGTAATAGCTCCATCATCAAGCGCTATTGCGCTACTTTACCACCACATAAGCGCTATCGCGCGATTAAATAGCGCATGTTTAGGCGCTATCGCGCACGCATTACTTCAGGAGTTTAAAAGCCCACTCCAGAGTCTTCCTCCCAGACTTAAATCACGATCCCTCGTTCGAGTTCATCTTTAAATCTCACACACTGGCATGATCATCGTAAATCTTCTACTCAACAAAATATCATCATCTCAAGGATTGTGATCTTAATTACAAGGCAGAGATTCTCAGAATTGGTCTTGCTCCATCTACGCTTGTTTCTTGGAATTCGCTTGTTTCTGGGAATTTGAAGAATTTGGAAAATGTATTCGTGAACGGTACCAAAGCTGAAATTTTATCTCTTACATTTGATTTTTGATAAATGTTGTGATTTGAGGCTATTGGGTTGTCTGAGTTGTGGAGTGGAGTATGTTTGATGCAGTGAAATTCTATATCATTGTATTAGTGCCTACCAAGTGTTTGTTGAATTGCTTGGGTTATATTTAAACGTGGTTGCTGGAATTGTTGGGAGTTTATTGCATTGTTTGAGGCATTTGATTTGAATTGAGTTGAATTATTGAGTTACAATGCCACCGAAAACCAAAGGGACAGGAGCAATTTCTTCGTCCTCTGGTGCTTCATATGATAGACACAGATTTTGGAATGCCATAGCAGAGGAGTATTGTTTTGATGTAATGGAGCGAGGGATGCACAAAGAAAGAGGAATGAGTTTGAGAGAGCATAGTGCGCCGGCGTTAATTGAAGCTAAGAGAAGAGGTTGGGAGACATTTGTGAGGAGTCCACCAGATGCTGTTATATCATTGATTCATGAGTTTTATGCAAATTTGATGGTCAAAGACGTGAATCTGAAAGTTCGAGTTCGAGGGAAATTGGTGCCTTTTGATAAGAGTACAATTAACCGTCTCTATGAAATGCCGGATTTGGACATTGCAGATGATGAGTATGAGGTATTTAAGAATCAGTCATATCCAGATAACATTGTACTTCAGACCTTGTGTGAGGATGGGGCGGAATGGAAGAAGAATGCGAAGGATGAAGTTGTTACATTTCCATCCATATTTCTTCGACGAGAAGCGAATAATTGGCATGAGTTTGTGGCTTCCAGGATGTTGCCATCTGGGCATACATCCGATGTGACTAAGGTTAGAGCTGGACTGGTGTACTGCATTGTGACAGGGAAATCCGTTGATGCTGGGAGAGTAATTCAGGAGTCTATTATTGCTGCAGTTAGGGGTTCCTCGACTATCAGTTTACCCCACTCGTCTTTGATTACTCAACTTTGCCGGTTAGCTGGTGTTGTGTGGGATGATACAGAGCAGATTCTTCCAATTCGAGGTCCTATAAGAATTATTGGTGCATTGAGACGGGACAAGAAGAAGAAAGCAGCCAGTACTTCTGAACAGGCAGCTGAACCACCGCAACCATCGGAGCCACTACCACACTTTGAGCCAGCACCTTCCCATTTGGAAGGACCTATGTCACTACCGACACATCCGGCCCCTGAGTGTTCTACTCGTGATGATTCTACGTCCGTGCTTGCTCAGATGAAGAAGCAGTGGAAGATGATGCGAGCACATATGACATACATGCATGACTTCACTGCCGCTCTTGCCCAGAATTATCCGCCCACTGTTGTGCCTTATCCAGCTCCTCCGCAGTGGTCTTCTGATGATACTGCTACTGCTGCACCTTCGTTCCATGGAGATGATGATGATGACGCCGAGTCCTGATGCTCGGTGTCGAAGGTATGAGTCCCTTGTTCTTTTTATTGATTTTTAATCATTAGGGACAATGATTACATTAAGTTTGGGGGGGTGAATCAATGTTTGATTTAGTTTGATTTAGTTGTTTGGTTATTTGGTTGAAAGTTGAGTTTTGAATTTCATAGATAAAATTTTTGTTGAGTTTAGTTGTTTTTGGTTGAGTTGAGTTGAATTGAGTTGAGAAAGAAATGGATGCATGGCCAATGAAAAATATTTTTGTGCTATAACTGAAATCCATGATTGTCTACCTATCTGACAAATATTTTTGAAAAAATGGAACCAATTAGATGAACAATTTCCTATATACTCTGTGATTAATGCTTGAATCTGATTTTTGAGACATACAGACATAGATATGATTGAGGAATTGTTTGAAATTTTTGGGCCTACTTTTCACTGATTTTATCCTTAGTTGCCTATTTGAGCCTACACGTATATGAGTACATTGAGGTACGAAAATTCTGAATTTGTTGTGAAAATCATCGTTAACTGCTGATGATTATTCTTTTTCTGCACTGATTGAATTTGTATGATTTAATTGTAGATTGAGACTTGTCTAGAACTAGTTCGAACACTCTTTGAGGCGAAATACGGGCAATACTGAGATTAGGAATGATTTAGGCGATTTTTCTGAATTCGTTTGAGCCTTTCAAGCTACCTATTACTATTTTATCCCTAGTACCTTGTTTGAGCTTTATTTGAAAATTGAATGGCATGCGTGTAAACGTGTGATTAAGCCCCCATTCGTAATTATTTCAAGGTCCTACATTGACTACCTGAATAGCCTATACACTATTTCCTACCTTTAAGGGAGTAATTTGAATGCTAAAATGTTTTATGCTCCTAGATTTATTTGTGAAAAAAGGATTGGTGTGGTGGATGAAATGAAAAGATGAAAAAAAAAAGGTAGTAGAAAAAAGAGTTGAAAAATGTGGTTGAAAAAGTTGTGAAAGAAAGAAAAAAATTTGTGAGAGAGTTGTGAAAAAGTTGAGAAATAAAGTGAAGGAAAAAAGAGTGAAATTGTGAATGAAAAAGGAGTTGAAGTTAGATTTGTGTATAAGTATGAATTACTCCTTGTTTTTGAATTCTTATCCTTTATTTGTAGCCGTGAGCCAGGCCTTACATTATAAGCTGAATAAGTCATATTGACCGAGTCTCAGTTGCCCAATATACTAGTGGAGAAGAGTTGCGAGAATTTAGCATATGGACTGTTGATTGATGCTTTTAATGATTATGAATTTTTATCGAAACACACACACACTATCATTCGTTTCAATTACCTAATTGTGAGTGTTTTTTATTAGTATCTTATTTTTGATCCTATTGCTACCTTGAAAAGACCTCATGATCTATTAATGTGTGAATTGAATTTGGAGAATGGTGTTTTGAAACGTGAGTTGAGGAGATTGTGAGTTTATCCGGTTATTTTGTTATGATTGAAACTTTTGAGTGTTAGTAGGTTGGATAAAATTGGATTTGATATTTTTTTGAAATCATTGATGAGGCCATTGCTCCATATTATTTCTTGACTATTATTGTTGGTTGGATAGAATTAGTTTTTGGAATTTAATAGTTTTGCTCGGGACTAGCAAAAGTCTAAGTTTGAGGGTATTTGATAAGTGTAGTTTATACACTTAATTTATATATGATTTTAATTATTAAATGTTTGTTTCGAGCAGATTTATATGGGTATTTGTTGTTTTTGTGCTTGCAGAGAATTAAAGAGATTTTATGGAAAAGAAGAAGAAGATAAGAATTTAGAAGAGAAAATAAAATAGAAAGGAATTAAAAGAAAAAGAAGAAAGAGAAGAAGAAGGGAAAAGAAACGAACATACAAGAATTGAAAGAGTTAGTGGGCTTCTGCTTATTGGGCCTTAAATGATTAGCGCTTCTTTAAGCGCTAATGAGGAAGAAAGCAAGCGCTATCGCGCTTTAGAGGAGAAGATTGAGAAACTTGAGAACAGAGAGTTATACGCGGGCGCGCGTCGCTAAATTCTGAACTTGGAAATTTTTATTCGGAAGGAAACTTCTATATTTTGTGGGCTTTTGAGTGGGCTTTGGGAGACGATATAAAAGGCAATTTTTCATCTGATTATGGAGGGAGCCGCCGCAACAATTACATAGAAATCAGAAGTTTGATCGAGAGATTTTTCTTGAAGGGTTTCTGGAAGCTTCATCGTGAAGAACGAAGACGGAGTTTGATCGATCGGACACGGCGTCGACGACGGATTTGTTTATTTTATCTTTTATTTTATTCTGAATATGTTTGAATTTATGGATTATTGTTCTATTCAAAATTTTATTATGAACTAATTTTTAGAGTCTAGAGGTCAGATGGAACCTGGTGTAGACGCTTTCATGAATTCTTGATTTTATTGAATTTAATTTCTTCTAGATTAATTATTTTTTCTAGAATTGATTGTCTTTTCAATTATCTGATCAATAATTGATTTGTAATATTTATTTGAAATCTGGCACTCGGGAGAGGAGATTTTGAATAGGACATTAGAAAATACACTGTTAATTGTTTATCTGACTCGGGAGAGCTTATAATTTTAACAGAGCTTTTAAAGAGAACATAGTTTTGAATTGATCACTGCAAGTAGATTCTTAATAGGGATATTGGAATTGAATTGTAGTTGATATATTTTATTCGGCACTCGGGAGAGGGAATAATACACTTAAGTGTTCTTGGCTATTAATTGATTGAAATTCATTAAGATTAATTAATTAGGATTGATTGTTGTTGAAACCAGGTGAAATCTATACCTCTAGACCATTTTTCTCTAATTGATTTTTAATTTGAAAGTTGTGTGCGTGCTTTTAAATCTCTTAATTATTTATTTTTATTGCAAAATTCTTGATTATTAATTTTCTAGATAAAGTTTGGATTATTTTAATTACAAGTACTAAATATTTTCATTTTACTCCCTGTGGGATCGATATCTGAATTATTCACTATATTAAAACTTGACACTCGTACACTTGCGAGGAATTTTCACAACATCCATCATAAAATTCATGAAAACGCCTAACGTCTGCTGAAATGCGTGAAACTCCTGTCAATGCTGCCGCAATTCCTCCTCCAAAATAGGAACACAATCAGGCTCAGCAATAGGAACCTCAGGCTGGGGCGTATTTCCTTGCCGTGCAGCAGCTCGCTCATTAAACTCTCTCCTTGCTGCACGCTCTCGGTGCTCAGCAGCAGGTACCATCCGGAATGGAGCATTGCAGACAATGGCCGCTGTGGGTTTCTGTACTTCCTCGTTCGGGCTCCATTCCACCCCCGCCTCTTCACATAAATCAGTCAGGAGAGCTGGCAAGGCAAAACCGCCACTAGTATGTCCCACCACAAAATTTTGAATTGTCTCTTGACAAACAAGACCCAAGTCAATCGACTTGCCCGAAAGGATTTAATATACTAGAATGGCTCGGTCTCTTGTAACCTCATATTCATGATCTGTTGGTTTTAGTCGAACACAGACAAAAGTAAATTGATAAGTGCATTTTGTGCACTTAATTGGTATTTGATTTTACTTGATTTTTGTGGTTTATTGGGAGATACTGCGTGAATTGGTTGTTTTTTTTTATGTTTATAGGAAATAATGGAGTTGATGAGTGCAAGTGAAATTAAGCCAAAACGAAGTGAGAATAGAGGAGAAATCAAGAATTGAAGAAGCCAGAAAAATGCTAAAGTTCGAACAAGCTGCGCGCCCGCGCCTGTGAAGTAGCACGCCCGCGCTGCTCAGGATGTTGTGAAATTTGATTATGCGTAAGTGACGCGCGCCCGCTCCATGTATGTAGCGCGCCCGCGTGATGGGATTTTCAGACGTGAGGAATTTTATTATTCAAGAAAACTTGGGTATTTTTGTGGGCTTTTTCTTGGACGATTTGGAGGCAATATATAAGGGAATTTTTTACCCTAGAAGGGGGATCAGCCGCCACACATATCAGAACATAATTTGGAGAGCATGAACGTGATTTTGAAGAGAAGAACGTCAATCAACAAAGACGGACGTCGATCAACTGGATATAGAAGACCGACTACGGATTTGTTTTCTTACTTTGAATTATATATTTATTGAATTGATGTTGTGATTTATAAACATGTTTTGTGTTTATTTAAATTCGATTATGAACTAAACTTTTAGAGTCTATAGGTTGGATGAAACCTGGTGTAGACACTTTCATGAATTTGTGATTTTACTGAATTGAGTTCCTCTAGATTAATTGTGTTTCTAGAATTGCATGTCTTTTCAATTATCTGATCAATAATTGAATTGTAATATTTATTTGAAATCTAGCACTCGACAGAGGGGATTTTGAATAGGATCAATAGAAATTACGCTGTTATTTATTTATATAGCTCGAGAGAGTATATAATTTTAACGAAACATAGAAAAGAACATTGTTTTATATAAATCACTACAAGTAGATTCTTAATAGGGATATTGGAATTGAATTGTGGATGATATATTTTATTCGGCACTCGAGAGAGGGAATAATACACTTAAGTGTTCTTGGTTATTAATTGAAGGGAATTCATTAAAATAAATTATTTAGGAATGATTATTGCCGAAATCAGGTGAAATCTATACCTCTAGACCATTTTTCCTCTGATTGATAAATCTCTGAATTTTGTGTGCGTGCTATCAAATCCTCTGTTTATTTACATTTTCTACAAACCTCGTGATCATTGATTTTCTAGATAAAATTAGGACTATTTTAATTACAAGAACTGAATATTTTCATTTACTCTCTGTGGAAACGATACTTGATGTATCACTATATTAAAACTTGACACTCGTATGCTTGTGAGCATTTTTCACAACATATACCAGAGCTTAGCTTCCGGAATCAGATCAGTTTTTCTCAAGTTAGATGGACGGTGATCATGTCCCAACCTCCATTCAGCTCCGGCAACACAAATTCGTCTCAAAATTGCCTCATGATCCACTTCATTATCGCGATACTCCATATATTCATCATGTAGCACTGGCGAAAGGTCGTACAGTGTATTAATGGTATGAGCATCGAATGGTACAAACTTCCCATGAACTAAGACTTTGAATTGCACATGTTTTACCTTCAAATTCGAATAAAATTCTCTGACCAAAGGAACAACAACATCTTGTGGTCGCTTAACAAACTTATGCCACTGATGAGCTATAACAGTTGGCCGATAAAATTCAAGAACGGACCTAGCTCAAACCCCATCGACATATCAAAACCCCTCTCTGTTAATATATCGAGCCACCTTTGGTAATTTTCTTCGGTCTTAGCATTCCAAAAAAGCTGGACTTCCTGAGCAGGGACATGAGCAGATGTAGAAGCTCCAGATTTCAAATTCTTCTTTGGAGCCATTACTCAAACACTTAAGATGCACTTGAATGAACCACAAATATTGATAAAAACCACCGCACAATTACTCCCCCAAACTTGAACTGAAGTTACAACAAAACTCCACACACTCTAAATTAAATCACCACTCCACAATTTTTAATCAAAACAACACTGCAACACTCATCCAATTGCAATAAACTCAAACCACGTTCAATCACCACACAACTTGGAATTGGAAATCTCAACAAAGAAGAAACTTACTCCAGATCGTGATAGAAATATGGACAAAGCAACAACACCACCCTTTGAACTAAACAGAAATCCGAGTACACCTGTTGAATTTGTGGAGACAACCCGACTCTTGAAACTTATGGTAAAGAATATGGAGAATATATGTATGTGAAGGTGATAAGGGATGGCCGAATTTTTAATTAGGAGAATCGGAAGAAGAAAAGGAGGCGTGAGGATGGAGGATTAGGAATGTAGAGAATTAGGATAGAAAATAATTTGGCATACGTGAGAAAGGAAAATGAGGAAGGAGCAAATATGTGATAGAAAATTTAGCGGGGCGGGCGTGCTACAGATGGAGCGGCTGCGCAGGAGGTAAGCACTTAAGGATTTGGGAATGTGAAAAGGACGCGCGGGTGAGCTGTTTGGATAAGGCGACCGTGCATAGGATGCACATATGACATGAAACACGGCTTCAAAACGGTGCGTGCGCGGTGTATGCCTGGGCGGGCGCGCGCGCGGTGTATGCCTGGGCGGGCGCGCTTAAGGTACGCAATTGAGTAATTCGCCGGGAAATCAAGGCGCGGCGCACGGAATATAAGGGAGCGCGCGCATAGGGTTCGAATTATGTTGCTAGATTTGCTGCAGGATGCGTGGGTGCGCTGAACGAGTGCACGGGCGTGCCTTCATCACGAACAAGGTCTCGAAATTCCTGCAAAATTAATAAAAAAATATATTGAAATTAATCTCCAACGCACACAAAAATATGAATACTAAACTGAAAACAAAAATTTAATAAAAAAAAATAAAAAAAAATAAAGACGTAAAAACTAAAATTTTGGATTGCCTTCCAAAAAGCGCGTGGTTTATAGTCATCAGCCCGACTTTCACCAGCTTTTAGTTTGGTTCCTCAAGCACTGTGCTCTCCGCATGTTGTACTTCATTGCCAAAGTAATGCTTGACTCTCTGCCCATTTACCTTGAAAGTTCGTCCATCTGTACATCTCAGCTCAATGGAACCATGCGGATAAACAGTCTCCATGATAAATGGCCCAAACTATCGCGATTTCAGCTTTCCTGGAAATAATTTCAAACGTGAGTTAAACAACAAAACTTGTTGGCCTGATTCAAACTCCCTTCACAAAATTTGTTTATCATGCCACTTCTTTGTTTGCTCTTTATAAATCTTAGCATTTTCATAAGCTTTATTCCGAAATTCCTCTAACTCAGTCAACTGCAATTTTTGCAACTCTTCGGATACTTCATGATCCATGTTCAGCTTTGACCGCCCAATATGCTCTGTGCTCAAGTTCCAATGGCAGATTATAAGCTTTACCAAATACCAACCTATAGTGCGACATCCCAATAGGTGTTTTGAATGCAGTGCGGTAGGCTCAAAGGGCATCATCTAGCTTGATTGCCCAATCTTTCCGATTTGTCTTAACCGTTTTCTCCAAAATTTGCTTGATTTCTTGGTAAGAGATCTCAGCCTGACCATTGGTTTGTGGATGGTATGCACACGCTACCTTATGCCTGACACCATACTTAGTGAGAAAGGTATTAAAAATTTTATTGCAAAAGTGCGTACCTTCGTCACTGATTATTGCTCGTGGAGTGCCGAATCTAGTGAAAATATTCTTTTGCAGGAATTTTAATACAACACGAGCATCATTAGTAGAGGTGGCAATTGCTTCCACCCATTTCAAAACATAGTCCACGACTAGTAAAATATAAGTGTAATTAACCAAAAGAAGAGGGAAATGGACCCATAAAATTGATACCTGACAAAGAAGGGGTAATTCATGCCTTCGAGGTATATTACCAGTTCTTTGACACTTATCACATAATTTCACTAAGGTGTAACTATCTCTAAACAAATTAGGCCAATAAAAACCAGATTTTAGTACCTTAGCCGCAGTCCGTGTTGCTCCGAAATGTCCTCCATATGGTGAAAGAGTGGGTGCCCGGTGAGCCAACTTGTGGCTAAGGGCTTTTATGACTCTATGTATAAACAATCTTTTGTTTAATATAATTTACACTTTTATAATGGCATGTACTTTATATTTTATCATATTATTATGTTGTGACATACTATAAGATGTTTAGATGAAGACCTTGAATATACTATAGTGTATGTAAGATGTGGTGACACATGGGGATGGCTATCATGAAACACATCTTATAGTCACTGTATATTCTAAACAGTTCCTAGTCGATTGAGCCGTCCGTTAATAAGGATAAGGATCGCTCGAGATTGAGACTATCATTTGTGATGCCGAGTACCACGTTTCATTGGTATGGAACATAGAGATGTTCAAAGCATGCAAATGGATATTCATACGATGAATGATCGAACTACCCTATCCGGACTTTCCAAGTGGTTATCACTTATCGAGTGGATAAAGTCCGCGGTTTTGGTTGTACACCATTAGTCCTTACTACTTGAAACATCAATGAGACTCTATATGCTAGTACTGTATTTTGACTCGTTTACCGACTCTATTGGGATCATCAGGTGTCGGGATTGGGTACAGTTACGACACATATAGGAGTCGATGCTTTGTTGTCAAGGATTCACCACATACTTGCTAGTGTGGATATCCTATGCAATCTGAGGAGATATTAGTGTGACAAATCTCTGGCCAGAGTACATGATGTGTTTTAAGAAATGGTTTCTTAGTAGCACATGCGATGTCACTATTTGATCTTCAAGATGCATTGCATAGTTATCGAATCTCGAACGACTCTCGATTTACCAATGGTTGTTGATTCGATCGGGATATATGGATGAAGGGACCGTACTGTACGCTAACCAAAATCTATTGGTTCTTGTAGGCACGGCACTATCAGTGATACCTAGGGAATCATGGGGCGATGTTGCTAGGCGCTCTTACCATGATTCGATGGGCAAGTCGGAAATTGTTGTTCCGAGTCACAAGGAGTTGTGAGCCCACGGCTAGCTGTATCCCTGAACCATTGAGGGTCACACAGAGTAATGGATTTTTAATCCCCGTTGAGATAGTTAAATTTTAAGAGTAAAATTTAATGAACAAAGAAGTGTGACTTCTTATTTAAGAGTAGAGGAGTAAGATTTCCTAAAATGACATAGGGATGGGCATTTTTGGAAATCACTGAATTCGGATTCAGAAAAATTTATCTTGACTTTAAAAGGTGCATAAATGGTTTCTGTGCACATTGGTGAAATCGGTTTATCAATCGGAGTCATGATGAATTTTATATTAATTTTTGAACGTGCGGGCTTTGCTTGTCAGGCTTGAACTTATGACTAATGGGCCCTAAGCTGTTAGCAGCCCATATTATAAATAAGTTATTGCAGTACAGAAATTACACAACAGAGGCTCATAATTTTCTAACACTAGGGTTTTTGAGACCTAGAGTGGCCGCCCCCCCTCTGTGTTTTCTCTCTGAAATCCAGTCTGTGAATTTCGAATTTGTAGTCTGGTTTAACGGATCAAATTCGTTAATTCTCTTCGCAGAAACTTCTGATAGATTTTCTAGTGCAATCTATCAGAGGGATTAAACTTCTGTTCGTGGACCTGATTGAAGAATTGTTCGTCCATCAGTTCCTGGGATATACAACAAGAGCAGAGTTATCTGTTGGTGTCCATAATCTCGTTTCCAGATTCAAGGTAAAAATTTAATTGTTATTTAATTTTTACACGCACAATTTAATCGTAAAGTTTTGATACCCATGATATGGAATCGTTCCATATAAAATTTTAAAACTTCCGCTGCACCGGGTATCAATTCTGATTGATCTGAACACCGTTTTCCAACAGTGGTATCAGAGCCAGGTTGCTCAGATCAAGCGATTAAATTAATCGATTGTACAAAATTTTTAAGCCTCGGTTTTTGAAACAAAACAAATTTTAAAATTAAATTTTTGACGGGTAAAACACTGGAAGCGATGGTTGCTGCGCAGGGCAGCGACGGGCTGCCCGGGATCGTCCCGGGCGGCCCGGGAAAATTAATTTTATTTTTAATTAAAATTTTAATATGTTAAAATTCTATTTTTGGTCCGATAGAAAATTGTTTTTGATTGGTCCACGAGGCGTCGGATCGAATTGTTCGAGTCCGAAAATTTTAAAATTGATTTTTGGATAAATTTGAATTTTTGGAAAATTTATAGATTTTATCCGTTAAATCAGATTTTATGAAATTAATTATTTTTGGTACAATTGATGATAAGATATGATCTTATGGAAATATTGAGTAAAATATGATTTTATGTATAAAATTGGATTTTATTTGTAAAATATGATTTTATTTGATAAAAAGATAAAATATGATTTTGTATGTAAAATAAGATTTTATATATGGAATATGATTTTATTCTTTTTAATTTAATTGCCATTGCATGTTATCCAATAAATTAATTTTGAATTAAATTTTATTGGATAAGGATGATCGATTGCCATGACCAATTTTGTATGTGTATGTTAGGGAATTTACATTTTTTTTTATTGTTGTTGGATTTATTAATGGGCCTGGTTTATGGCCCAATATGAACTGTCATATGTAATAAAAGTGGGTCTGGTTTATGGCCCGTTCCCACCCCTTAAAATGTATCCCCTACTTGTCATAGTTATTTATTGTAAATACATTATATTTAGTGGGAGATGAAGATTTGAAGACGGAGGTGGGCCCAGCAGACAATAAAGACTGAAGAAATTTAAATTGGAAGCACAATGTAATAGGATTGCATTGCATACTTGCATATCACCTAGGATTGGACTTAGACTCGTGATTGGCAACCATGGGTCGATTAGAAATGGAATCGATCATCCTAAATAATATATGATATTATTGTTGTATGCATGTTTTGACTAAATTGTATGAATCCCGCAAGCATACAAATTTTAAATGATGAGACAAATTTTCAAAATTAAAATCCCTCATTTTAAATATGATTTAAAATTGATATCAAGATAAATAAAGGAAATTTAAATATTGTTTAAATGTTCCTACCTTCCATCAACGATCAATGTATGAGATGCTACCCGCGGATACGGTCCGGCTCATATTATTGGGGGGGCCCGTTCGTCGGAAAGCTGTACATTGGATCGACACATGTTGTAAGTTGGGTGGAACTCCCATGGGATTTTCTCATATTATTGGGGATCCACATGGCGACCGTCCTTCACAACTTAATATTGATGGGTCATCTTGACGTGTCACAATAAACGGCGTCATATTATTGGGCCCTTATTGGACATGAGGTAAAAACGTGGAGGTTGCTTTGGAAGCAAATGTGCTCTACCTTTTGAAAATTATGGTTGGCTGATATTATTCGGGACAATAGTTTGTCAATTGGACTCCATGTTCCCACTAAAAAAAATGTTTCTCGTTTTCACTAGAGGGTAGTGAAATCGTTAAAATAGTGGGAGTGAGATTCATAAAATAAATTTCGCCTATTTTATGTCTTAGTAAATTAATTAAACAATCACTGATTATTGTCTGTTTCTTTTCAGTATTTCATTAAGATGAATTCGCGCAATCCACTATTCTCTATTCTCGAACAAAATAAACTGACTGGCGCAAACTATACGGAATGGTTCCGTAAGTTGAAGATTGTCTTGACCTCGGAGAAGATGCTCTACGTGTTAGAAAAATCTCCTCCGAAGGAAGCACCAGCTAAAAAAATGTGAAAATTGTTGCTCTCCGGAAGAGTTGGCCAAACTTGATATATGGTGGGACCATGATATCAAGACCAAATGCTATATGCAAGCTTCTATGTCTGATGAACTCCAGAGGCAATTTGAGGATACCGTGAATGCTGCTGACATTCACGTGCAACTCAAGGAACTTTTTGGGGCTCAATCGAGAGCTGAAAGGTTCGCTACTGTAAAAGAGTTAATGACGTGTCGCATGCATGAAGGGACTTCGGTCCGTGATCATGGGGTACGCGTGATTTGGCTCATTCAGAAGTTGGTAACGCTTGATTTGGTATTGGAGCATGAACTCAATGTGGACTTATTACTTCTCTCTCTTCCTTCATCGTTTGACGGTTTTGTGGTGAATTTCAATATGAACAAGATAGAGGCCTCCCTTGAAGAGATGGTCAATATGCTTGTAACTTATGAAGCCACTTTAAAGAAGGATAAACCGGTTCTCTTGGTGGGCTCCTCTTCTTCTGCTAAGAAGGGGCCAAGTACAAAGGGTAAGAAACGTTCTGCCCCATCCAAGAAAACCGGACCCGAGAAGAAGAACAAGACAAAGGCTTCAAACATGGAAAAGTCCAAGGATGTTTTCCATCACTGCAAGAAACCCGGTCATTGGAAACGTAACTGCAAGTAATATCTAGAGCAGTTGCGAACTTCGAAGGGTATGTTTTATATTGAAATAAATATTTCATTTAATACTACTTCTTGGGTATTGGATACCGGATGTGGATCTCACATTTGCAATGATTTGCAGGTGATGACAAGAAGTCGCAAGCTTAGAATGGGTGAGACCCAGCTGAGGCTCAGAAATGGTTCTAGAGTTGAAGCCAAAGCTGTGGGAGATGTTTATTTAATTTTTCAGAACGATTTTAAGTTACTTTTGAGAGATGTTTTATTTGTTCCAGACTTGATTAAAAACATTATTTCTGTTTCTATGCTTGATAGAGATGGTTATTCTTGCAATTTTGTGAATGAGATTTGCAATATTTACAAGAATGAATGTTTGATTGGAAATGGACAGCTTGAAAACGATCTATATAACTTAAAATTAAAAGACGTTCCAATAAATTATGTTGATAAACCGGTAACAACAAACAAAAGGAAAATCGATAGTCAAAACCCGGCAAACCTTTGGCATGCTAGGCTAGGTCATATTTCCTCAAGGAGGATGAACAAGCTAGTGGGAGAGGGCATGTTTGATATGTCTGATATTAACTCTCTACCTACTTGTGAATCCTGCCTGAAAGGAAAAATGACTAAATCTCCATTCAAGGGGAAACCTGAGCGTAGTCAAAATCTGTTGGATTTGATCCATACAGATGTTTGTAGTCCATTTAGAATTGGTACTCAATTTGGCCACTCCTACTTCATTACCTTTACTGATTATTATTCAAGGTATGGGTATTTATATTTAATGAAATATAAGTCTGAAGCATTTGAAAAGTTCAAAGAATTCAAGGCTGAAGTAGAAAACAAACTAGGCAAAAGTATTAAAGCACTTCGATCGGATCGAGGTGGAGAATACTTCAGTACCGAGTTTTTGAGCTATCTAAAAAAGAATGGGATTCTCTCTCAGTGGACTCCTCCTATGACACCTCAGTTTAATGGTGTTTCGGAGCGTCGCAATCGAACTTTGTTGGACATGGTTTGATCCATGATGAGCTTCACTGAGCTCCCACCATCGTTTTGGGGCTACGCGCTTGAAACAGCGGTGTTGTTGTTGAACAACGTCCACACCAAAGCAGTGGATAAAACACCATACGAGTTATGGAATGGCAAAACTCCTAAGTATTCGTACTTGAGGATTTGGGGATGTCCAGCTTACGTGAAGCAGACAGTGAGAGATAAGTTGGATAGTCGATCCACCTTATGTTATTTTGTAGGGTATCCGAAGAATTTAATCGGATATTATTTCTATCATCCTACTGAAACAAAAGTGTTTGTTTCAAGGAATGCCACCTTCTTGGAGAAGGAGTTCTTATTGGATAAGAAAGGCGAGATGATGGAACTCGAAGAAATTCGAGAAGAACCCGAAATACAAAATAATGATCCCATACCTCAAGAATCTTCAGAGGACACGCCTATACCTAGAAGATCCGAGAGGACTTCTAGACCTCCTATTCGATATGGTCTTCTTCTTGAAGGGGATCAAGATGAACCTGACGTTGGATGTGATCAAAGAAACTTCAAGGAAGCAATTTCTGATGCGGATTCAAATTTATGGCTTGAAGCTATGCAGTCGGAAATAGATTCGATGCATACAAACCAAGTTTGGTCTTTAGTAGATCCTCCCGATGGAATTGTTCCAATAGGGTGTAAATGGATCTACAAGAGAAAGCTTGGGCCTGATGGTAAGGTATTGACCTACAAGGCACGATTGGTGGCAAAAAGTTATACTCAAAGACAAGGAGTTGACTATGATGAAACCTTTTCACCAGTCGCAATGTTCAAGTCCATAAGAATCCTTATTGCCATAGCAGCATGGTATGACTATGAGATATGGCAAATGGATGTAAAGACTGCATTTCTTAATGGAAACATTAAGGAAGAGATCTATATGATGCAGCCTGAGGGATACACATCCATGGAAAGCGAGCATAAGGTATGCAAGCTTCAGAGATCAATTTATGGTCTCAAACAAGCATCAAGAAGTTGGAACCAGAAATTTGATGAAGCAATAAAGGATTTTGGTTTCATCAAGAACCCGGAGGAACCATGCGTGTACAAGAAAGTAGTTAAGGATGCTGTGACATTCTTAGTACTTTATGTTGATGACATCCTACTCATTGGGAATGACATAGGGATGTTGCAGTCAACAAAGATATGGTTATCAGGTAGATTCTCGATGAAGGATTTGGGTGATGCATCCTATATTCTAGGGATACAGATCTATAGAGATAGATCTAAGAGAATGATAGGATCACTCAAGCAACCTACATCGACACTATATTGAAAAGGTTTTCAATGGATGGGTCCAAGAGAGGACATCTACCTATGTGTCATGGAGTTTCTCTATCCAAGTCCATGTGTCCCAAGACTGATGAAGAGATAGAGAAAATGACACATGTACCATATGCGTCAGCCATTGGTAGTATCATGTATGGGATGATATCTACCAGACCGGATGTAGCATTTGCTCTGAGTGTCACGAGCAGATATCAAGCCAATCCCGGTCAAATGCATTGGAAAGCCGTGAAGGACATTCTTAAGTACTTACGAAGGACTAAGAATATGTTCATGGTATATGGAGGAAGAGAACTGAAATTGGAAGGCTATACCGACTCTAGCTTCCAAAGTGACGTGGATGACTCGAAGTCAACCTCTGGATTTGTGTTCATGCTCAATGGCGGTGCTGTCTCTTGGAATAGTTCCAAGCAGGACACCACAGCGGATTCCACCACTGAGGCAGAATACATTGCGGCATCAGCTGCTGCTAAAGAGGCCGTTTGGATGAGGAATTTCGTCCAAGAGTTGGGCGTCATTCCTGAAGTTGTTGGTCCAGTCCCGGTGTACTGTGACAACACGGGTGCCGTTGCTCAGGCAAAGGAACCAAGGTCTCATCAAAGATCCAAACACATACTGAGGAAATACCACATCATCCGGGAGATCATGGAAAGAGGAGACATCACTGTCGAGAGAGTGGCCTCTGCAGACAATATCGCTGATCCACTTACTAAGCCCTTGCCAGGACCATTATTTGACAAACATCGCAAAGCAATGGGACTGCGTAGTATGACTAGTTGGCTTTAGGGCAAGTGGGAGATTGAAAGAGTGGGTGCACGGTGAGCCAACTTGTGGCTAAGGGCTTTTATGACTCTATGTATAAACAATCTTTTGTTTAATATAATTTACACTTTTATAATGGCATTTACTTTATCTTTTATCATATTATTATGTTGTGACATACTATAAGATGTTTAGATGAAGACCTTGAATATACTATAGTGTATGTAAGATGTGGTGGCACATGGGGATGGCTATCATAAAACACATCTTATAGTCACTTTATATTCTAAACAGTTCCTAGTCGATTGAGCCGTCCGTTAATAAGGATAAGGATCGCTCGAGATTGAGACTATCATTTGCGATGCCGAGTACCACGTTTCATTGGTATGGAACATAGAGATGTTTAAATCATGCAAATGGATATTCATACGATGAATGATCGAACTACCCTATCCGGACTTTCCAAGTGGTTATCACTTATCGAGTGGATAAAGTCCGCGGTTTTGGTTGTACACCATTAGTCCTTACTACTTGAAACATCATTGAGACTCTATATGCTAGTACTGTATTTTGACTCGTTTACCGACTCTATTGGGATCATCAGGTGTCGGGATTGGGTACAGTTACGACACATATAGGAGTCGATGCTTTGTTGTCAAGGATTCACCACATACTTGCTAGTGTGGATATCCTATGCAATCTGAGGAGATATTAGTGTGACGAATCTCTGGCCAGAGTACATGATGTGTTTTAAGAAATGGTTTCTTAGTAGCACATGCGATGTCACTATTTGATCTTCAAGATGCATTGCATAGTTATCGAATCTCGAACGACTCTCGATTTACCAATGGTTGTTGATTCGATCGGGATATATGGATGAAGGGACCGTACTGTACGCTAACCAAAATCTATTGGTTCTTGTAGGCACGGCACTATCAGTGATACCTAGGGAATCATGGGGCGATGTTGCTAGGCGCTCTTACCATGATTCGATGGGCAAGTCGGAAATTGTTGTTCCGAGTCACAAGGAGTTGTGAGCCCACGGCTAGCTGTATCCCTGAACCATTGAGGGTCACACAGAGTAATGGATTTTTAATCCCCGTTGAGATAGTTAAATTTTAAGAGTTAAATTTAATGAACAAAGAAGTGTGACTTCTTATTTAAGAGTAGAGGAGTAAGATTTCCTAAAATGACATAGGGATGGGCATTTTTGGAAATCACTGAATTCGGATTCAGAAAAATTTATCTTGACTTTAAAAGGTGCATAAATGGTTTCTGTGCACATTGGTGAAATCGGTTTATCAATCGGAGTCATGATGAATTTTATATTAATTTTTGAACGTGCGGGCTTTGCTTGTCAGGCTTGAACTTATGACTAATGGGCCCTAAGCTGTTAGCAGCCCATATTATAAATAAGTTATTGCAGTACAGAAATTACACAACAGAGGCTCATAATTTTCTAACACTAGGGTTTTTGAGACCTAGAGTGGCCGCCCCCCCTCTGTGTTTTCTCTCTGAAATCCAGTCTGTGAATTTCGAATTTGTAGTCTGGTTTAACGGATCAAATTCGTTAATTCTCTTCGCAGAAACTTCTGATAGATTTTCTAGTGCAATCTATCAGAGGGATTAAACTTCTGTTCGTGGACCTGATTGAAGAATTGTTCGTCCATCAGTTCCTGGGATATACAACAAGAGCAGAGTTATCTGTTGGTATCCATAATCTCGTTTCGAGATTCAAGGTAAAAATTTAATTGTTATTTAATTTTTACACGCACAATTTAATCGTAAAGTTTTGATACCCATGATATGGAATCGTTCCATATAAAATTTTAAAACTTCCGCTGCACCGGGTATCAATTCTGATTGATCTGAACACCGTTTTCCAACATATGGTGCTGAATGGAATTGTTCTAGGATTTCTTGTGCTTCTTGACCCGCCACACATCTCCTAATCACTTGATCAGCACTACACTTGAAAACATAGGGATCATCCCACAAGTAGAACTTAATGTCATGGATGAATTTCTTCTTCTGATGGTGGTTCAATTCTGGAGGCATAGCACCACACAAAAAGAAAATTAGCAATATCAGCATACCATAGGAGAGAGGAAGTTACCTGAAATATTTGTTCATCCGAAAACACTTCTTTGATGCTTTCTTCCTCCTTAACGTCTTCTAGCACCAGTCTTGACAAGTGCTCTGCTACTTGATCTTCGCTCCCTTTTTTGTCCTTGATTTCAAAATCGAATTCCCGAATAAGTAAAATCCACCTAATCAAGCGTGGTTTAGCATCCTTCTTGGCAAACAAGTAGCAAATCGCTGCATGATCAGTATAAAAAACTACTTTAGTGCCAATTAAATAGGGACTAAATTTATCCAAAGCAAAAACTACGGCAAACATCTCCTTTTCTGTGGTGGTGTAGTTTTGTTGTGCAGCATCCATAGTAAGACTGGCATAATAAATGGCTCTAAACATCCTCTCTCTTTGCTTGCCCAAAACAGCCCCCACTGTATAGTCGCTAGCATCGCACATCAGCTCGAACGGTTCTTTCCAATCCGGAACGATCATAATAGGTGTTGTGATTAACACAGTCTTGATCTTCTCAAAGGCCTGCAAATAATCATTGTCAAATATGAAAGTAGAATCTTTTTCAAGCAAATTACATAGGGGTTTAGTGATTTTAGAGAAATATTTGATGAATCGCCGATAGAACCTCGCATGGCCTAAGAAACTTCTGATGCCCTTTATATTCTTTGGAGGTGGAAGCTTCTCAATTGCAACCACTTTAGCCCGATCCACCTCTACTCCCTGTGATGACACTTTATCTCCAAGGACAATGCCCTCTTGAACCATAAAGTGACATTTCTTCCAATTAAGAACTAAGTTCTTTTCTTGACATCTCTGCAAAACAAGGTACAAATTATGCAAATAGTGATCAAAAGATGAACCAAAGACTGAAAAAATCATCCATGAAAACTTCCATCACGTCTTCCACCATATCTGCAAAAATTTCCATCATACACCGTTGAAAAGTAGCTGGTGCATTACATAGACCAAAAGGCATCCTTCGAAAAGCAAACGTGCCATAGGGACACGTGAAAGTAGTTTTCTCCTGATCCTTCAATGCTATTGCAATTTCATTATAACCTGAATAGCCATCTAAGAAACAGTAATAACAATAACCAGCAATTCTATCAAGCATTTGATCAATGAAAGGAAGTGGAAAGTGATCCTTAAGAGTAGCTTTGTTCAACTTTCTATAATCTATACAAACTCGCCAGCCAGTTACTGTACGTGTGGAGATTAACTCATTATTTTCATTTTTGACCACAGTAATCCCACCTTTCTTAGGCACCACTTGAACAAGAGATACCCAACTACTATCAGAAATATCATATATCACACCCGATTTAAAATTTTCAAAACTTCTTTTTTAACCACTTCTTTCATGGCGGGATTCAACCGCCTCAGATGATCGACATAAGGAGTATAAGAATCTTCCATCAAAATTTTATGCATGAAAATTATTGGACTAACAACCTTAATATCAGAAATCGACCATCCTAATGCAGTCTTAAAATTTCTTAAAATCTCAAAAACTTATCTTTTTCGACCTCAGACATATGAGAAGAAATAATAACAGGACAAGTTGAATTCTCACCAAGGAACGCATAACATAAATGTGCAGGTAACTCTTTAAGATCATGAGTTTCAGCAGATACCTCTGGTGCACTATTTTCCAATGCTTCAGATTCCTTAGGACTCACCATTTTTTCTTTCGGAGCTCCCTCAAGAAATGCTTCTTGTTCATGTCGCTCCCAATCGTCTTCCTTATCAAATGCCTCATCTGCAACCAAACATCTTTCTAATGGATCATTAATTCCTGCACATGAAAAAGAATTATGAGAATCAATAACTTCAATGCTTTTACATGTACTTACCTCGTTTGGTCCCCTCATGGTGTGATAGATGTTGAAGATTACAGCTTCACCACCAACTCTAAGTGTGTGTTCTCTCTTATGGACATCGATTAGCGCTCTTGCAGTAGCCAAAAAAGGTCTCCCAAAAATCATGGGAGTTTCTTCATCTTCGTCCATGTCCACTATCACAAAGTCGGCTAGAAATATGAATTTGTCTACCTTCACCAAAACATCCTCCAAAATACCCCGTGGATATGTAATACTTCGGTCAGCCAGCTGTAATGTGATGGTGGTCGCCTTGACATCCCCAAGCTCCAAAGTCATGTACACAGAAAAAGGCATTAAATTTATACTTGCTCATAAATCACATAAAGCTCTATTTACTTTAGCACCACCAATAAAACAAGTAATAGTAAAACACCCTGTATCCTTAAGCTTTTGTGGAAACATTTTTTGCAGATTGCGCTACACTTTTCTGTCAGGTTTACCACTTCATTGTCTTGCAATCTCCTCTTATTGAACATCACATGTTTGATGAACTTAGCATAGTTAGACATTTGTTCCAAATCATGTGCAAAAGGAATATTGATGTGTATCTTCTTGAAGATGTCTAGTAACTTGGAAAACTGCTCATCAAGCGCCTTCTTCTTGAACATCTCTATGGTAAGGAAGTTGTGGCTTGTACATCGGTTTTGAGTCAGTATTGTGAAAATTCCTCGCAAGCATACGAGTGTCAAGTTTTAATATAGTGATAAAATCAGATATCGATCCCACAGGGAGTAAAATGAAAATATTCAGTGCTTGTAATTAAAATAGTCTAAAATTTATCTAGAAAATCAAACTTTCAGAAATTTTGCAGAAAAATAAAATAGCAATGGAGCTTTGATTAGCACGCACACAACTTTCAGATAAAATTCAATCAGAGAAAAATTGGTCTAGATGTTTATATTTCACCTGGTTTGAACAACAATCAATCCTAATTAATTAATCTTCATGAATTTCAATAAATTAATAGCCAAGAATACTTAAGTTTATTATTTCCCTCTCCCGAGCAACAAATAATTTTTATCAACTACAATTCAATTCCAATATCCCTATTAAGAATTTATCGCAGTGATCTATCACAAAACAATGTTCTCTTTTAAAGGCTCTGTTAAAATTATACACTCTCTCGAGCAATATAAATAATTAACAGTGTATTTTCCAATGGTCCTATTCAAAATCTCCTCTCCCGAGTGCCAGATTTCAAATAAATATAACAAATCAATTATTGATCAGATAATTGAAAAGACAATCAATTCTAGAAAAAACAATTAATCTAAAAGAAACTCAATTAAATAAAATCAAAAATTCATGATGAAAGTGTCTACATCAGGTTCCATCCGGCCTCTAGACTCTAAAAAATTAGTTCATAACGAAATTCTGAATAAAACAATAATTCATAAATCCAAACATATTCAGAATAAAATAAAAGATAGAAAACAAATCCGTCGTCGACGCCGTGTCCGGTCTATCGATCTCCGTCTTCGTTCTTCAAGTAAAAGCTTATAAAATCCTTCAAGAAATCCCACACGATCACGATCTCTGTTCTCTGATATGTATGATATGTGTGTGTGGCGGCTCTCCTCTAATCTCTCAAACTTTGAATCTCTTATATATCGTGTGAAAAATCCCATCCAAAAGCCCATAGAATAATTACCCGAAATAATAAAATTTCCAATCAGCAGCGACGGGACGGGCGCTCTAGTGAAGGCGCGGGCGCGCCTTTAGTTCGATTTCAATCCTCTCATGACACAGCGCGATAGCACTTGTGAAAGCGCTAAAGAGAAGCGCTGTTATTTGGCCCAATAAGAAAGCCCATACTATTCTCAATCTTTTCTTCCCTATACGTTCCTTTTCTATTTCTTCTTTTCTCTTATTTCTTCTTTTCTTTTCCTTTTCCTTTTCTTTTCTTTTAATTCCTCATTTTTCTTCTATTTTTCAAATAACTTCAATAATTCTCTGCAATCATAAAAACAACAAAACACCACATAAATCTGCTCGAAACAAACAACTAACAATTAAAATCATATATAAATTAAGTGTATAAAATACACTTATCAGTCAGATTCTTTCTTTTTCTTTTCATCAATTTTTTTCTCAACCACTGGTTCTTCAGCTTCCTTAACTTTTTCTTGTTCATCTCTTCTTGCTTCAGCCCCTAATTTCTTTCCACTCCTTAACTCCACTACTTTGCATTGCTCTTTCGGGTTCACTTCAGTATTAATGAGAAAATTCCCTCGATTCTGATCCTTCAAAGCATTTGCTAGTTGACCAATTTGTGTTTCCATGGATTTCAACATGGCCCCCAAACGACACATATGTGTCTCCATGCTGTCAGGTCGAGTCTCATTTCTCGAAATTCTCTTGCTAGATTCAGTGACAAATGTAGAGACAACATTCTCCAAAAATGCCAAACTTCATCGTCTCGACTACAAGTTACTTGCCCATGAATCTCAATCGATAGGCTAGTTAAATCTTCTACAAGATTCAGCTATCTTTGGACATCCTATTGATAGTTATACATACTTACAATTACTGCACACACATCAAGACTGAGGCAATCTCCTACCAAAATGCTCTACCGGGACATTCCACAGTACACATGCATATGAAAACTCTTCCTATCCTGTCTTGAAACTCGACAGTCATTGTAATCGATATAACTCATCTCAGAGTCTCTGATGATATAATCACCGCCAGTCACAACCTGGTAGCGCTTATCGTGTACGCCCAAATTACCCGACTCAATCAGATAAACAAATTAATGTAGTAGTGTGAGTAGAGATCGTTTCCACGAGGAAAGGAAAATTTAAAAGTGTTCTTTAAAAGAAAAAGGGGGGTTTTCAAGTTTGGATTAACTACTAAGAAATTTAAGCAACTAAAATTCACTGGCATGCAAAAATTAAATAAAGATTGGAGAATTTCAATAGGAGACTAGACTCGGTTTCGGTCAACTACACCCTTGATTTCATTCGTTCGATCATCGATTATCTAAAAATCTTTAATCACGTTGAATATTCATCATTGAAAATTAAATTCCTGTTTTACCTTAATCTTAGTTAACTAGACATAAGCGTTCTAAGATAACCCTTATCAATGAATCAACCCAATACAAGCGATTAGATTTAAACTCACGATAGCATGCAAACTAGTAAAACTGATAAATCTAGACAACTCATACACAAGCGGATGAATTTAGCCTAGTCAATTATTATCCCTACAATTCCTAACCTCACAAGCGGACGATTATTAATTGTAGTTGCTTCGCAAATCAGATAATTTGAACAATTACGGATTCAAACTCTAATTTAGCAGTAGATTATATATAAGAATTATCAGGTGATCAATCTAATAATCAAACATACAATCATGAAATAAATCAGAATAATACTTGATACTCAACAATAATCGAACTCTGTAAAACAAAAATCTCACGAGTAAATTAATCAAGGGCTTCGTCTTCCTTAACCAAGTATTAAAAACTAGCCAACACAATTCATGAAGAACAAAGTAAAAATTATAAGAAAAGGTGGAATTCTAGAATTCTTAGAAAAAACCTAGTCTCCCTTCTTGCGTTCTTCCCCCAATTCTCAATAATAAAACTCTCTCTTGGTAACAAATCGTCCAAAGATAAGCCTAGGAATTAAAACAAGAGTTTCCAAAACATAAAATTCTTCCAAAAATAAGTTTGTGCGACCGACGGGGCAGGCGCTCCATATAGTGGCGCGCGCGCTCAACCTCTACGCTCTTTAATTCCTCAGAATGGCGCGCGCGCTCATTGTTCCTGCGCGGGCGCTCAGTATCTACGCACTTTCTCCTCTTTTCTTCTCAGCAATGGCGCGGGCGCTCATTGGTATAGAGCGTGAGCTCAACCCTCACGCAAAAATTCCATGTTCCTCTATATCATCGCGCGGGCGCGCCACTCAGCAGGGCGGGCGCTCCTTGCTCTCGAATTTCTCCTTTTCTTCAAATCTTTAAAGCTTTAATTCTTGATCTTTTCTTCCCTCTTTTGCACTTATATCCATCAACTCGATTCCCACGCCTTGTTTCCTTCATATAACAAAAACAACAGAAAAGCGCATAAAATCGACCAATAAAACACAAGAGTCAAACACAATACTAACAATATAAGCGCATAAAATGCACTTATCAAATTCCCCCAAACTTGAACTCTTGTTCGTCCCGAACAAAACCAAATGTCTAAAAAGAAACTTACACAACACCCCAGAATCATCAAGAATTATCGTGTATCAATAACCTCCGCAATGAAATCTAAAATTTTTAAATCCAATCACATCACATCCTCCTAACATTGAAAAATTGATTAAGCAAGAAACATAGCTCAACCTTATAGGCTTTTAGACTCCGCAACTCACGTTCACAACACTCTCCCCCAAACTCAGCGCAAACATCTATAGATCATGAGGACTTTCAAGGTAACTCGGGATCAACACAAAAGACATTAAATCAAAAACTCTCACAATCAAATTAGTTCAAGAAAGAATAAAGTGTGTGCGTGTTTTGATCAAAATGCATATTCATAAAAAATGTCAATCGACAATCCATAGGCTATACTCTCGCAACCCCTCTCCACTAGTATATTAGGCGACTGTGACTTGGTCCATAGGTCTTATTTGACTTATAATGTACAGCTGGGCTTATGGCTACAAACGAAGGAAAGAATTCAAAAAGGGAGTAAAATATGATTTTATCTCTTAAATCCACTCCTCTTCATTCACACGGCAAACTTTTTCATTCTTTTCAACTCCATTTTTTTTCTTTGCATTTTCATCCCGCTTTCTTTTTTTCTTTTTCACAGTTTTCTCTTTTTTTTTTTTTTTTTTACTACTACACTTCTGTCGATTTTTCATTGAAATTCTCAACACACTATCCATTTAAGTATTCAAATCAAGAGTATAAAAATCAAACATGCAATTACTCCCTAAAGGTAGGAAATAGTGTTTAAGCTGCATGTAGTAATTGTAGGACCTTGAAATAATGCTGAATGGGGTTTTATCACACGTTTTCACGCATGCCATTCATTTTCAATTAGCTCAAAAGGGGTACTAGGGACATAATGTATTAAGGGTGGCTTGAAAGGCTCATCGAATTAGAAAAATTTCCTATCTCATTCCTAAGTCACAGTATACCCGTATTGCGCCTCGAGGGATGTTCAACTAGTTCTAGATTAATCTCTCCATAATTAACTCATATGAATTCGACCAGTGCAGAAAAAGAAGAAATCACCAACAGTAAACGATGATTTTGCACAACAAAAACTCAGCAAATGCACCTCTTGTGCTCATGTATATGTGATAGCTCAAAGGGCAACTATGGATAATGCATGAATAAATAAGTAAAGGCCCAATTGATCCAAACGACGCCTCAATCCTTTCTATTTATGTCCGTTTCAAATTCAGGGTCAAACGAAATTCACATAGTATATAAGAGTTTCAAGTCCACTTGGTCGAGGTTTCAAAAAAAATTTGTTTGTCAGGAGGCAGACATTCAAGGATTCAATTTCCCAATTAAAACAACTAAACATTGGTTATCTTACCATTGTTCTCAAAAGTGATGCAACTCATACAACTCACACAAAAACCACTAATCAATAAATTAACAAACTAGACATGGACACACAAACACAACTAACGCTCAATTAAACAAAGCAAAACAAAGTAACACCTAGCATCCTACGAAACTCCCCCCAAACTTAGGTACATACATTGTCCTCAATGATATGACAGTATAAAATAACAAAACCAGGACATGTACCTCGGGTGATGACCGTCAGTGGTCACCACCATCACCGTCAGGATGTGGATCAGCAGGAGGGTCAGTTGGGCCAAACATCGGAGGCCACTGTGGTCGCGGGGGCAGGAAGCTGGCACCATCAGGAAAGTAGTGTGGGAGAATAGCTGCAGAGAGGTCCATCATGTAGTTCATAAAGATTCCAGACGTCTGCTGCATAGTGCGAATCTCCTCTCTCTGCTGCTGCTGCTCCTGTCGTGATAGGCGCACCTCCTCCTCGAGTCTAGCCAATCGATCAGTCATAGAAGGATCCGACTGATGCTGGGGTGCCTGTGCTCGACGTCCTGCAGCCCTCTCGTCTCTTGCTCACTGCACCGCTGGAGGTATCAAGCGGGTGTTACAGTCAAATGCAATGGCGGTGATGGGCTTCAAAATCTCCTCCGTGGGTCTCCAGTCCACCCCGACCTCCTCACAAAGATAAAAAATAATGACAGGCAATGCAAGACCACCACTCGTCTTGCCGCCTACTAAGTGCAGAATAGTCTCTTGACAAATGAGTCTCAAATCAATGGACTTCCCCTCCACAATGCAATAGAGCAATAAAGCGCGATCCCGTGTAACCTCGTGCTCATGGTCGGTCGGCTTCAGACGAGCACAAATAAAATTATACCACAGATTGACCTCATATTGCAGCTCAATCTTCTTTAACTTGGATGGCATACCATCTCGCCCATAGCGCCACTCAGCCCCCGGTCGACAGATGTGACGAATAACAGCATCGTAATCCATGTCGCTGTTTTTGAATTCTTGATATTCGTCGTGATACACCGGAGGAATCTTAAAGAGAGTATTGATGGTGTGGGAGTCGAATGGAACCATTTTCCCACGCACGAGTACCTTCAACTGAACATGTTTCACCTTGAGGTTGGCGTAGAACTCTCTAACCACAGGAACAACTGCGTCCTGAGGTTGCTTTGCAAACTCATGCCATTTTTGGGCAAAAATTTCCCGACCAACACTCGTCATATAAGTACTAGGGTCAAAACCAATAGATGCGTTGAATCCTCGTTCAGCGAGGATATTCTTCCCAAGCCATTCTTGATAAATTGCAGCCACCTGGGCGTTCCAGAAACGCTTACTATCTGCGGAAGGGGCGGGAGTAGAAGAAGAAGAGGCCCCAAACTTAGTTTTCTTCGTGGGCGCCATAGAACAAACACTTGGTGTGCACTCCTGAAAATTCACAAAAACCACAATACCACACCCTTCTTCCCTCTAACTTCAACAATACACCCACGACACGACTCCACCACAATCACCAAACAAACAATTCATAAATAATATGCCCCCCCAAACTTCAACAAAATTCAAACTTCACAACATCACAATATGAATATCGTCTTGAAGGAAAGCTTCAAACCCGAAGATGAAAACCAACACTTACCCAATATAAGAACGAACTCGATGTCCGACTTGAAAAGCGCCAAACAATTCCCACTAACAATATGAGCAATCAAACCAAAATCCACGCTTCTTCGACGGGTTGAGAGAAATTGGGGAAAAGATTTGGGAGATTGTATTAGACAAATCTCTCCAAAGAAGGGATGTGGTGAATGAAATCGATCTCGTGAGATTAGGGATTTAGGGATTTAGAGAAGTTTGCAAGAGTTGGGGGAGAAAGTGAGACAACAAACTCAAAAAAGTGTTTTATATATCCCGTCGCACGGGCGCTCGGTGGTGATGGAGCACGCGCGCATAGGCTTCGCATAATTTATCTCTCGAGATGTTAGATCGTGCGGGAGCGCATGAAAGTGGGGCGCGCACTCATGTGCTTCGACTTTATAAGACTTGGTGCCCAGGGATTGTGCGGGCGCTCAATGTTGTGGGGCGCGCGCTCATTAGCTTTGCAAAAATGAAATTTCCTGACTTTAAAGCTGCGCAGGCGCGCGCTCTTGGCCTATGCAAAAATATAAATTTTCTGATATAGAGGTGGCGCGGCCGCGCAATAGAGTGGGGCGCGCGCTCTATAGATTCGAATTGTCCAATTTTCTCCGATAAAACCTGTGTAGAAGTAAAACCATATCAACTCTCAAGTTACGCAAAATTAATAAAGTAAAAACTAAGATAAAATGACAAAAGAAATGAATGAAACAGAGGTGTAAATACGAGAAAAATAAAAATTTGGGTTGCCTCCCAAAAAGCTCTTGGTTTATAGTCGTCAGCCCGACTGGATGCTATGAGTTAATCAATCTGTGGCGGATCATCGAGTGTGAGATCATGCGCATCCTCTTCCTCATTCGCTTGGACCCCTTCAAAGTAATGCTTCAGGCGTTGGCCATTCACCTTGAATATTTTCGACGTTTCCAAGCTCTTTATCTCTACTGCACCATGAAGAAAAACATTAGTGATAACAAACGGGCCAATCCATCTAGAACGCAACTTACCTGGGAATAATAGAAGTCGTGAGTGATATAACAAAACTTTTTGACCGGCTTCAAAGACCCTTCTAGAAATCATCTTGTCGTGGAAAGTCTTTGTCTTTTCCTTATAAATCTTTGAGCTCGCATATGCATCATTGCGTATCTCTTCTAGTTCTTGCAACTGCAGCTTCCTGTGCGCTCCACTCTCATCCATCCACATGTTGAAATTTTTAATAGCCCAGTAGGCTCGATGCTCCAATTCGACAGGCAGATGGCATGGTTTCCGAAAAATAAACCGATATGGGGACATCCCAATCGGTGTCTTGAACGCGGTTCTGTATGCCCACAGTGCATCATCCAAGCGCAAACTCCAGTCTTTCCTAGTAGGATTCACTGTCTTCTCCAAAACGGATTTGATTTCTCGATTTGAGACCTCAGCTTGGCCATTCGATTGCGGGTGATACGCAGTGGAGAGTTTGTGCATCACATGATATCTTTTCAATAAACTAGCCACAGTTCGGTTGCAGAAGTGCATTCCTCTATCACTAATGAGGGCTCTTGGGATTCCAAACCGAGAAAAAATATTGTGTTGAATGAAATCTGCAACCACTTTCGAATCGTCAGTACGGGTGGCTTTGGCTTCCACCCATTTCGAGACATAATCCACAGCAAGTAATATATAAATAAATCCGTACGAACTAGGAAAAGGACCCATGAAGTCGATACCCCATATATCAAATATTTCACATATTAAAATGGGTTGTTGATTCAAATCTGGAGTGCCCAATTGTCTGAGGCTCAGGTTCGCATTATCAGCCTTCTCTTATTCTTCAGGAAAATCAGCTCGAGCAGCGGCTTCTTGTTGTTGCCTACGAAGTTCTCTCCTTTGTCTATGCAAGGTTCTTTCAATTTCCGGATCGTAGAGAAAGTCTTCCTCAGTAAAATCACCTGAAAGCATGAACTAAAGAAAAAGCTAGAAACAAAGAAAAAATAGAACAGAATGAGAAAAACAGAATAAAACAAAAAGAAAGCAATTAAGAAAAAGAACACAATAAATTAACACCGTTCCCCGGCAACAGCGCCAAAATTTGGTATCGCTTATCGCGTACGCCCAAATTACCCGACTCAATCAGATAAACAAATTAATGTAGTAGTGTGAGTAGGGATTGTTCCCATGAGGAAAGGAAAATTTAAAAGTGTTCTTTAAAAGAAAAAGGGGGGTTTTCAAGTTTGGATTAACTACTAAGAAATTTAAGCAACTAAAATTCACTGGCATGCAAAAATTAAATAAAGATTGGAGAAATTCAATAGGAGACTAGACTCGGTTTCGGTCAACTACACCCTTGATATCATTCGTTCGATCATCGATTATCTAAAAATATTTAATCACGTTGAATATTCATCATTGGAAATTAAATTCCTGTTTTACCTTAATCTTAGTTAACTAGACACAAGCGTTCTAAGATAACCCTTATCAATGAATCAACCCAATACAAGCGATTAGATTTAAACTCACGATAGCATGCAAACTAGTAAAACTGATAAATCTAGACAACTCATACACAAGCGGATGAATTTAGCCTAGTCAATTATTATCCCTACAATTCCTAACCTCACAAGCGGACGATTATTAAATGTAGTTGCTTCGCAAATCAGATAATTCGAACAATTACGGATTCAAACTCTAATTTAGCAGTAGATTATATATAAGAATTATCAGGTGATCAATCTAATAATCATGAAATAAATCAGAATAATACTTGATACTCAACAATAATCGAAATCTGTAAAACAAAAATCTCACGAGTAAATTAATCAAGGGCTTCGTTTTCCTTAACCAAGTATTAAAAACTAGCCAACACAATTCATGAAGAACAAAGTAAAAATTATAAGAAAAGGTGGAATTCTAGAATTCTTAGAAAAAACCTAGTCTCCCTTCTTGCGTTCTTCCCCCAATTCTCAATAATAAAACTCTCTCTTGGTAACAAATCGTCCAAAGATAAGCCTAGGAATTAAAACAAGAGTTTCCAAAACATAAAATTCTTCCAAAAATAAGTCTGTGCGACCGACGGGGCGGGCGCTCCATATAGTGGCGCGCGCGCTCAACCTCTACGCTCTTTAATTCCTCAGAATGGCGCGCGCGCTCATTGTTCCTGCGCGGGCGCTCAGTATCTACGCACTTTCTCCTCTTTTCTTCTCAGCAATGGCGTGGGCGCTCATTGGTATAGAGCGTGCGCTCAACCCTCACGCAAAAATTCCATGTTCCTCTAGATCATCGCGCGGGCGCGCCACTTAGCAGGGCGGGCGCTCCTTGCTCTCGAATTTCTCCTTTTCTTCAAATCTTTAAGCCTTCAATTCTTGATCTTTTCTTCCCTCTTTTGCACTTATATCCATCAACTCGATTCCCACACCTTGTTTCCTTCATATAAAAAAAACAACAGAAAAGCGCATAAAATCGACCAATAAAACACAAGAGTCAAGCACAATACTAACAATATAAGCGCATAAAATGCACTTATCACAACCTCAAGGTGGAATTTATTGATCCTGAAAACTAAATCCCAACGGATTCAAACAGTCAACTCGTGCCTTTGCTAAACGCATCATCCTTAGCACTAAGAGGACTAAATCATTGGTCTTCGAGTCAATCCTGGAGACACTTTTCACTTGAAGTAATTTGTCACACACAACACATCCGATTATTGTCCATTGCTGAAATGCAATATCCTTGACAAACAGTCCTCATGGATGTGACTTGCTGACCGAAAAGAGCAAACTCAATTCGTCACGATTTTCAAGTCTTCAATCCCAAAGGCAAACCTCATTGGCTACTAAGTCGATTGATAGTTGTGTTTTTGTTGCATTTGTTAGTATCATTTTTGTTGTTGTTTCGCATTAGTTGCATGTTTTATTTTAGAATTTTGTTCGTATTGCATTTTTCGTGTTTGCATTATGGGATTCTTGTTTTTCTGGTTAGGTCACTTATTTTGCGGACTAAGATGGAACCTCGGAGGAACAGAGATTTGAAGCAAGGGAAATGCTGGACAATTTCTGGAAATTCTCTCTCGATCGATCCGCAAGAGTATGCAGATCGAGCGAGCACTTATATTTTGAGGACAGTAGGAAGGACAATTTATCTCGCTCGATCCACAGATGTTTACCGATCGAGCGAGCCCTATTTACGCGAGGCAGTAGCAGTTGGATTTTCATGCCGCTCGATCCGCTATTTCCTGCAGATCGAGCGGGCGTTATGTTTCGGAAAAAAAATATATTTTTTGAAACTTTGTTAATTTAGTTCCTAGCCTTTATTAGAATATTATTCCGATTTAGTAGGATTTTTTATCAGACTTGTGGAGACACATTGGAGGCTAGGTTTTCTTCTTGAATTCTTAATTCTAGTTTTCTTCTTTTTCTTTGAATTTTGTGAATTTTGCTATGAATCGTTGTAGCTAAACTCTTTTACTTGGTTGAAGGAGACGAACCCTTGGTATACTTCATTATGAGATTTGATTTGTAGTGTTTTAATTTTTATTAAGCATCAATATTTGATCTGTTTTATTTTATGTTTGTATGCAAGATTTTAGGATTGGCCATCTTAGGATTTTGTATTGCAAGCGATAGCTAAATTAGAATTCAAATCCGTAATTGTTTGAATAACCTAATTTGCCAAGCAAATACGTGTGATAATTTCTGCTGTTGAATTTATTATCTCGTAGGGTCAATTATTGGATAGGCTAAATATAACCGCTGGTGTTGTGTTGTCTAGTTTTTTCAGTTTTACTAGTTTGAATGCTACCGTGGATTTAAATCAAGATTGCTGTTATCGGGTTGGTCTATTGGTAAGGGTTAATTAAGAATGTTGTTTTCTAATTAACTAATATTATGGTGAAACAGGAATTGAATTTTCAATGACGAATATTTAATAAGATTAATTATTTTAGAGAATCGATGATTGAATGAATGAATATCAAGGGTGTAGTCGACCGATACCAAGTCTCGTCTCTTATTGAATTTCTCCAGTCTTTTATTTAAATTTTGCATGCTAGTGAATTTTGATTGCTTAAAGTTTTTAGTAGTTAATCCAAACTTGAAACCCCCCATTTATTTTATTTAGAACACCTTGAATTTACCTTTCCTCGTGGGAACGATCCCTACTCACACTACTACATTTTCAGTGATTATCTGCTTGAGTTGGGTAATTTGGGTGTGACACGATAAGCGTAACCAAATTTTGGCGCCGTTGCCGGGGAAAGTGTCAATTTTTTTTTTGTGTTCATTTTCTTTTTATTTTATTTTGATTAATCTTACTGTCTTTTCTTTTCTTTGTTTCTAGTTCTTTTTAGTTCATGATTTCAGGTGATCTTGTTGAAGAGGATTTTTTCTACGATCCAGAGATCGAAAGAACTTTGCATAGGCGAAGGCGAGAACTCCGTAGGCAAAAACAAGAATCCGCTGCTCGAGCTGCTTTTCCAGAAGAAGAGATGGCTGCTAATGCTGACCTGAGTCTCAGAAAATTGGGCACTCCTGATCCCAATCAACAACTTCTATGCATTACTTTTCCTACATTAGAAAATAATGCTACTTTTGAACTTAAATCTGGTTTAATTCACTTACTACCTGCTTTTCATGGTCTTGCAGGTGAAGACCCGAACAAACACTTGATGGAATTCAACGTGGTTTGCACTAGTATGAAACCCCATGGAGTGACGGAGGAGCTGATTCAACTGAGGGCCTTTCCTTTCTCTTTGAAGAGTGCTGCTAAGGATTGGCTATAATACTTGCCCTCTGGCTCTATCACCACGTGGACGGAGATGAAAAGGATCTTTCTGGATAAATTTTTTCCAGCCTCTCGAGCTGCGAACATTCGAAAAGAAATTTATGGCATCAAGCGATATTTAGGGGAATCACTGCACGAATATTGGGAGCGGTTCAAGAAGTTTTGCGCTAGTTGTCCGCAACACCAGATAAGTGAAAACCAGTTGATTCAATTATGCTATGAAGGTTTGTTGCCTCATGATAGGAGCATGTTGGATGCGGCGAGTGGAGGTGTTTTCATGGACAAAACGCTAGTACAAGCACGGAATTTGATTGAAAATATGGCTGCCAATTCTCAACAATTCGGCACCAATAGGAATGAGCATGTACCAAGGAAGAAAAACGAGGTAAATGTTTCTTCCCTTGAACAGCAATTAATTGAATTGACTACTCTTGTGCGTCAGATGGCTATAGGGAATGGACAGACTGCGAAGGCATTGGCATCTGCGCTGCAATAGGACACGCCACTTATATGTGTCCTACACTTCAAGAGGACTCAGTTGAACAGGTAAACGCTACTGGCGGATTTCCTGGACCACCACAACGGAAGTATGATCCTTATTCCAACACATTCAATCCTGGTTGGAAGGATCATCCAAATCTAAGATATGGGAATCCTCAAGCAAGTCAATCGGGGCCTCAAGCACCACCACATAATCAAACTTATAGGCCGCCGTATCCTCAACAGCAACAGCAGAGACCTCAGATACCAACTCCAGGCGAGTTTCTCGAAAATATAGTTAAGGAACTTGCCATTAACACTGCATCTTTTCAACAGGACACCCAGGAAAGTATACAAAACTTAACCACTCAAATGGGACAGCTAGCTACAGCAATCAACAAGCTGGAATCACAAAATTCCAGCAGTCTGCCATCTCAAACTGTGGTAAACCCAAGAGAGAACGCAAGTGCAATAACTTTAAGGAATGGGAAGGAGTTGAAAATGATGGAGAAAGAAGTTGAGGTTGAGCCCAAAGAGAAGATGAAAGAAGAAGAAGAGCAAAAGGTAAGTGAAGAAAAATCATCCAAGGATGATTCGCCAAGAGGTAAGTTTTCTCCTTTATCTGAATATAAGCCTATTGCCCCTTTTCCCTTAGCACTTAAGGACTCTAGAAAAGGTGAGGGGATTAAGGAGCTCTATGAAACTTTTCGTAGATGTGAGGTCAATATTCCATTGCTAGATGCGATTAAGCAGGTACCTCGATACGCAAAGTTTTTGAAGGAGTTGTGCACAGCAAAGAGGAAGCAGACATTGAAGGGCTGTCAAAAAGTGGAACTTGGTGAGAATGTATCTGCAGTGATCCAAAGGAAACTACCTGCAAAATGTAAGGATCCAGGTATGTTTTCTATCCCATGCACTATAGGGAATGTTAGACTTGAGAAGGCCATGCTAGATCTAGGAGCATCAATTAATGTTATGCCTTATTCTATATATGCATCCTTAAAACTTGGCCCATTGAACAAAACTGGAATTGTCATACAGTTAGCGGATAGGTCTAATGCATACCCTAGGGAAGTAGTGGAAGATGTGTTGGTGCAAGTAAATGAATTAGTGTTCCCTGCAGATTTTTATGTGCTAGATATGGAAAACGGTGATCATAATAGTCCTATTTTGTTAGGCAGACCGTTTTTGAAAACTTCCATGACGAAAATTGATTTTCACAGTGGCACACTTACTATGGAATTCGATGGCGAGGTTGTAAAATTTAATATTTATGATGCCATGAAATTCCCTGATAGTGATTATTGCGTGATTTCTGTTGATATTGTGGATTTCTTGGCACAAGAGTATTGTGAGCATGCAGGGAAAGATGATCTAGAGGTGGCTATTACAGCACCCATTATGCAGACGGAAGATGGAATTTGATGCAATCAAGAAATAGAAGAGATTGAGAAACTTCTGAATAGTTCTCCTGAGCTACCTCAGTCAGGTAATGTCTCTTACTTAGCTTTGTCAGTTTATAATACTAGGCGTCTTCCATCTGTTTTGCAGGCACCAGAGGTCGAATTGAAGACACTTCCAAACCATCTAAAGTATGTTTTCCCTGGTAAACGAGAAACATTACCGGTTATCATCTCCAACAGCTTGGAAGTTGATCAAGAGGAGCAATTAGTCAAGGTGTTACAAGAGCACAAGACTGCTATTGGGTGGACCATAGCAGACATTAAAGGAATTAGCCCGTCTACATGCATGCACCGAATTCTGATGGAGGAAGGAGCAAACCCCTCACGTCAGCCGCAATGCAAACTGAATCCACCGATGATGGAGGTGGTAAAGGCTGAGATTCTGAAGCTACTTGAAGTTGGGGTTATCTACCCAATTTCTGACAGTCAGTGGGTCAGTCCGGTCCAAGTGGTACCCAAGAAAACCGGAATCACCGTTGTGAAGAATAAGGATGACGAGATGGTTCCCACCCGTATTAAAAATGGGTGGAGGGTTTGTATTAACTATAGGAAGCTGAATGCCGGAACCCGAAAGGACCACTTTTCTTTACCCTTTATTGATCAAATGATTGAAAGGTTAGCGTGTCATCCTTACTATTGTTTTCTTGATGGATATTCTGGTTATTTTCAGATTGCTATCGCGCCAGAGGATCAGGAAAAAACGACATTCACATGCCCGTTTGACACTTTTGCTTATCGACGGATGCCCTTTGGACTTTGCAACGCACCGGCCACTTTCCAACGGTGTATGGTTAGTATTTTTTCAGACTTTATTGAGCATATCTTAGAAGTTTTTATGGATGACTTCACTGTTTATGGTGATTCCTTTGAAAACTGTCTATCTAACCTTGCACTTGTCCTTAAGAGGTGTGTCGAAACCAACCTCGTTTTGAATTCTGAAAAATGTCATTTTATGGTTGGGCAAGGTGTGGTTTTGGGTCATGTTGTGTCATCAAAGGGAATAGAGATAGATAGAGCTAAAATTGATATCATTAAATCTCTACCTTACCCCACATGTGTGCGGTAAGTGCGTTCTTTTCTTGGCCATGCAGGTTTTTACAGGAGGTACATTCAAGATTTCGCCAAGATCGCATCCCCCATGTGTAGGCTATTACAAAAAGATGTGTCATTTGAGTTTGATGAGTCATGCAAATCATCCTTTGACAAATTGAAGAACTCCTTGACATCTGCACCAATAATCCAACCACCGGATTGGAGCAAGCCCTTTGAGATTATGTGTGACGCCAGTGACTATGCCGTCGGCGCTGTCTTAGGCCAAAAAGTTGGGAAATCATCGCATGCTATCTACTACGCTTCGCGCATTCTGAACGATGCCCAACGAAACTACTCCACTACTGAAAAGGAGCTTTTAGCAGTAGTTTTTGCTTTAGAAAAATTTTGTTCATATTTACTTGGTGCTAAGGTTATTGTTTATTCTAACCATGCAGCTCTTCGTTTTCTGATGGCGAAGAAAGAGGCAAAACCAAGGCTGATCCGATGGATACTACTGCTGAATGAATTTGATATAGAAATCAAAGACAAAAGAGGGGCCGAGAATCTAGTTGCTGATCACTTGAGTCATCTAGTTCATATTGATGAGGAGCTGAATTTGCGTGACGAATTTCCTGATGAACAGCTGTTCTCGACGACCACCGAATTACCATGGTACGCAAATATTGTGAATTATTTAGTTACTAATGGTTTCCCCTCTGAATTTTCTAAGGCGCAAAAAGACAAAGTGAGAAGTGATGCGAAGTATTATGTGTGGGATGATTCATACTTGTGGAAGCACTGCGCTGATCAAGTTATACGACGATGCGTTCCCGCAAGCGAGGTAATCCCTATTCTCACGTTTTGTCATTCCTATGCATGTGGTGGCCACTTTGGACCGAGAAGGACATCAAGGAAGGTGTTGGACAGCGGATTCTTCTGGCCCTCCTTATTTCGAGACGCCTACCTGTTCTGTAAGTCGTGCGCCCAATGCCAAAAGACAGGTAACATCTCCCAACGAAAGGAGATGCCCCAACAACCTATTCTAGTTTGTGAGATCTTTGATGTTTGGGGCATCGACTTCATGGGACCCTTTTCGAATTCATATGGTTATATTTATATATTACTTGTTGTGGATTATGTCTCGAAGTGGGTGGAAGCAAAGGCCACCCGTACTGACGATTCTCAAGTTGTTGCAGAGTTTATCAAGCATCACATTTTCTCTAGGTTTGGAATTCCTAGAGCCCTCATCAGTGATAGAGGCACACACTTTTGCAACCGAACCGTGGCGAGTATACTGAAGAAATATCATGTGACGCACAGGATTTCCACGGCATATCATCCACAATCCAACGGTCAAGCTGAGGTATCCAGCAGAGAAATCAAATCTATCCTAGAGAAGACCGTGAATCCTACGAGAAAGGATTGGAGCTTGCGATTGGATGATGCCTTGTGGGCATACAGAACCGCATTCAAGACACCGATTGGAATGTCTCCATATCGGTTGATTTTTGGGAAAGCATGTCATTTACCAGTGGAGTTGGAGCATCGAGCTTATTGGGCTATAAAAACTTTTAACATGCAGATAACTGAGAGCGACGAGCACCGGAATCTACAGTTGAAAGAATTAGAAGAGATCCGGAATGATGCCTATGCTAGCTCTAAAATTTACAAGGATAAAACAAAGCCTTTCCATGACAAGATGATCTCCCGACGGTACTTCGAAGTCGGTCAGAAAGTTTTGCTCTATCATTCACGACTTCGGTTGTTTCCAGGTAAGTTACGTTCGCGTTGGAATGGACCTTTTGTTATAACTAATGTCTTTCCTCATGGTGCAATGGAAATCCAAAGTTTGGACACATCCAAAACATTCAAGGTGAATGGCCATCGACTTAAGCACTATTATAAAGGAGTCCAAGTGAACGTCAGAGTGGAAGAGCATGATATCACTCTCGATGCCCCGCCAAATGTCGAATAAATCATGGCATGCAGTCGAGCTATAGACTGACTGCAAATTTAGCGCTGACTGGGAGGCAACCCAGTGTTTTTTTCATTTTTACTTCTGCTCGTTTTTTGAAAAGTCGAAAAAAAAAATTTCAATTTGTCTCGCTCGATCCGCTATTTCCTGCAGATCGAGCGAGTGCTATTTTGCTCGGGACAGTAAGTTTACACATTTGTCTCGCTTGATCCGCAACATCTTGCGGATCGAGCGAGTGCACTTTTAGTCGGGACAGTGAGTTTGCACATTTGTCTCGCCCGATCCGCAATATCTTGCGGATCGAGCGAGAGTACTTTTACCTTAATTAAAACGCCGACTCCCTTCCCCCTTCTTTCTTTCTTTCCTTCTTATTCTCTCCTTTCTCTCTTGTGCCTCCCTACAGCCCCACCTTTCGTTTTAGCTTATTTTCCTCCCTAATTTCATATTTCCATCTTTTAATTCGTAGGAAAATCTCTCGGAAGTTCCGCCACAACTCTTCGGATGCCATCTTCTCCGCCCTCTTCTCCGGCCTCTCTCACGTCGGACCTCACGTCCACCGCCGGTCACCATCCTCAATTTTTTGTCGTCGTGGGTTATTTTCGTCGAGCTTTTCTCCTTAGGCATCTTTCGGATGTAGTTCTTCATTGTTGATCTTGTGTTTTTCAAGGAGTTAAAGGATTTTTATTCGCACGCAAGGTGTTCGACGAATTGCAACTATCACTTTTACTCTCATCTCCCTACTCTTCATGGGTCCCAAATGCACCCAACACCAAGGTGAATCCTCTTCTCGGGCTGCTGATCGTACTTATGCCGAGTTCGTCGGCCACTTTGTCAATGACGCCGCTCGTCATCGGTACTTCGAAGCCAAGGTAAGTCGTTCACCCATCCTTGAACGTGGTTTTGAAGAAAACTTGGCCTATCCAGATATTGTCCAGACTATTCATGAGCGTGGGTGGACGAAATTCTGCGAGGATCCTCCGCCAGCTGTAGTGCCGCTTGTCCGCGAATTCTATGCAAATGCAGCTGAACGGACAGATAGCAAGGCATTTGTTCGGGGGAAACTGATCTTTTTTCTGCCCTATGAGCTGAATGCTTTATTGGAAATACCGAAGGTGGACGATTCGCTCTACCAAAGCCTGCAAAACGGCCCGCATTTGGATGAATTACTTGAACAACTAGCGTACCCCGGTGCTACATGGGTCAATCCAGCTTCTATTTTGAACTTCAAGGATCGGTTCTTGCGTGTGATTCCTGCAATATGGTATGCTTTTGTGAATCGGCGTCTGATGCCAATCTTGCATTCAAGCGACGTCAGTTTAGAGCGCGCCACCATTATTTATGCGCTGGAAGTAGGAGCACCCATTAATGTGGGGCGGGTTCTTCATAGCGAGATCCAAAAGTCCATCCATAATGTCACCGTGGGTCTCTATTTCCCCATGATCATCTCCTGTTTATGCTTACGCGCCGACATTTCAGTTCGGAATGATGAAGAGTGGTTGTCACCTCAGCGACCACTCGACTCCGCTTTCATCGAAGCTAAGAGGGCACACCGTGTCAAGCATTTTATACGGGATGGTCACTTTCAACCACCACCACAAGCCCAGCCACGGCCACCTCCTCCTCCTCGGAGATCTTAAGCTGATGCCATCCGCGAGCTCACGGCCTTCGCCCAACATCAGGATGCATACAATACAGTGGCGGCGCATAATTCGCAGGCTTTGGATTCTTTGTTGCGCAATCTGACAATTTTTGGAGTGCGCGGCGTTCAGATCAAACAAGATTGATACCCGGTGCAGCGGAAGTTTAAAATTTTTTATTATATGGAACGATTCCATATTGGGTATCACATCTTTACGATTAAATTGTGTGTGTAAAAATTCAAATAACGATTATATAATTTTTACCTTTAATCTCGAATCGAGATTCTGGACACCAACAGATTTCTCTGCTCTTGTTGTATCTCCCTGGAACCGATGGACGAACAGTTCTTCTATCAGGTCCACGAATAGAGATTTAATCCCTCTGATAGATTGCACTAGAAAATCTATCAGAAGTTTTCTACGAAGAGATTAACGAATTTGATCCGTTAAACCAGACTGTAATTCAAAATCACAGGCTGGATTTTCTCGAGCAGAGGGGAGAGGGGTCGGCCATTTTAAGAAAAATAGCTTAGGGTTTTCGAAAATTTTGTGCCTTGTTATGTGTAATTTCTGTACTGCAATAACTTATTTATAATGTAGGCCACTAACAGCTTAGGGCCCATTAGTCATAAGTTCAGGCCCGACAAGCAAAGCCCGCATGTTCAGAAATTAATATAAAATTCATCGTGACTCCGATTGATAAACCGATTTTACCAATGTGCACAGAAACCATTTCTGCACCTTTTAAAGTCAAGATAAATTTTTCTGAATCCGAATTCAGTGATTTCCAAAAATGCCCATCACTATGTCATTTTAGGAAATCTCACTCCTCTACTCTTAAATAAGAAGTCCAACTTCTTCGTTCATTAAATTTAACTCTTTAAATTTAACTATCTCAACGGGGATTAAAAATCCATTACACTGTGTGACCCTCAATGGTTCAGGGATACAGCTAGCCGTGGGCTCACAACTCCTTGTGACTCGGAACAACAATTTCCGACTTGCCCATCGAATCATGGTATGAGCGCCTAGCAACATCGCCCCATGATTCCCTAGGTATCATTGATAGTGCCTACAAGAACCAGTAGATTTTGGTTAGCGTACAGTACGGTCCCTTCATCCATATATCCCGATCGAATCAACAACCATTGGTATATCGAGAGTCGCTCGAGATTCGATAACTATGCAATGCATCTTGAAGATCAAATAGTGACATCGCATGTGCTACTAAGAAACCATTTCTTAAATCACATCATGTACTCTGGCCAGAGATTCGTCACACTAATATCTCCTCAGATCGCATAGGATATCCACACTCGCAAGTATGTGGTGAATCCTTGACAACAAAGCATCGACTCCTACATGTGTTGTAACTGTACCCAATCCCGACACCTGATGACCCCAATAGAGTCGGTAAACGAGTCAAAGCACAGTACTAGCATATAGAGTCTCAATGATGTCTCAAGTAGTAAGGACTAATGGTGTACAACCAAAACCGCGGACTATATCCACTCGATAAGTGATAACCACTTGGAAAGTCCGGATAGGGTAGTTCGATCATTCATCGTATGAATATCCATTTGCATGCTTTGAACATCTCTATGTTCCTTACCAATGAAACGTGGTACTCCGCATCGCAAATGCTAGTCTCAAACTCGAGCGATCCTTATCCTTATTATCGGACGGCTCAATCGACTAGGAACAGTTTAGAATATACAGTGACTATAAGATGTGTTTCATGATAGACATCTCCATGTTCTACCACATCTTACATACACTATAGTATATTCAAGGTCTTTATCAAAACAACAATAGTATATCACAATATAACAATATGGAGAAAGATAAAGTCATTGCCATTAATGAAAGTGTAAATTATATTAAACAAAAGATTGTTTATACAAAGAGTCATCAAAGCCCTTAGCCACAAGTTGGCTCACCGGGCACCTACTCTTTCAATCTCCCACTTGCCCTAAAGCCAACTAGTCATACTACGTAGACCCATTGTTTCGCGATGTTTGTCAAATAATGGTCCTGGCAAGGGCTTAGTAAGTGGATCAGCGATATTGTCTGCAGAGGCCACTCTTTCGACAGTAATGTCTCCTCTTTCCACACTCTCCCGGATGATGTGGTATTTCCTCAGTACGTGTTTGGATCTTTGATGAGACCTTGGTTCCTTTGCCTGAGCAACGGCACCCGTGTTGTCACAGTACACCGGGACTGGACCAACAACTTCAGGAATGACGCCCAACTCTTGGACGAAATTCCTCATCCAAACGGCCTCTTTAGCAGCAGCTGATGCTGCAATGTATTCAGCTTCAGTGGTGGAATCCGCTGTGGTGTCCTGCTTGGAACTCTTCCAAGAGACAGCACCGCCATTGAGCATGAACACAAATCCAGAGGTTGACTTCGAGTCATCCACGTCACTTTGGAAGCTAGAGTCGGTATAGCCTTCCAATTTTAGTTCTCTTCCTCCATATACCATGAACATATTCTTAGTCCTTCGTAAGTACTTAAGAATGTCCTTCACTGCTTTCCAATGCATTTGACCGGGATTAGCTTGATATCTGCTCGTGACACTCAGAGCAAATGCTACATCCGGTCTGGTAGATATCATCCCATACATGATACTACCTATGGCTGATGCATATGGTACATGTGTCATTTTCTCTATCTCTTCATCAGTCTTGGGACACATAGACTTGGATAGAGAAACTCCATGACACATGGGTAGATGTCCTCTCTTGGACCCATCCATTGAAAACCGTTTCAATAAGGTGTCGATGTAGGTTGATTGAGTGAGTCCTATCATTCTCTTAGATCTATCTCTATAGATCTGTATCCCAAGAATATAGGATGCCTCACCCAAATCCTTCATCGAGAATCTACCTGATAACCATATCTTTGTTGACTACAACATCCCTACATCATTCCCAATGAGTAGGATGTCATCAACATAAAGTACTAAGAATGTCACAGCATCCTTAACTACTTTCTTGTACACGCATGGTTCCTCCGGATTCTTGATGAAACAATTTCATCAAATTTTTGGTTCCAACTTCTTGATGCTTGTTTTAGACCATAAATTGATCTCTGAAGCTTGCATACCTTATGCTCGCTTCCCATGGATGTGAACCCCTCAGGCTGCTTCATATAGATTTCTTCCTTAATGTCTCCATTAAGAAAAGCAGTCTTCACATCCATTTGTCATATCTCATAGTCATACCATGCAGCTATGGCAATAAGGATTCTTATGGACTTGAACATTGCAACTGGTGAAAAGGTTTCATCATAGTCAACTCCTTGTCTTTGAGTATAACCTTTTGCCACCAATCGCGCCTTGTAGGTCAATACCTTACCATCAGGCCCAAGCTTTCTCTTGTAGATCCATTTACACCCTATTGGAACAATTCCATCGGGAGGATCTACTAAAGACCAAACTTGGTTTGTATGCATCGAATCTATTTTCGACTGCATAGCTTCTAGCCATAAATTTGAATCCGCATCAGAAATTGCTTCCTTGAAGTTTCTTGGATCACATCCAACATCGGGTTCATCTTGATCCCCTTCAAGAAGGAGACCATATCGAATAGGAGGTCTAGAAGTCCTCTCGGATCTTCTAGGTATAGGCGTGTCCAGCAATGGTTCCTGAGGTGTAGGATCGTTATTTTGTATTTCGGGTTCTTCTCGAATTTCTTCGAGTTCCATCATCTTGCCTTTCTTATCCAATAAGAACTCCTTCTCCAAGAAGGTGGCATTCCTTGAAACAAACACCTTTGTTTCAGCAGGATAATAGAAATTATATCCGATTGAATTCTTCGGATACCCTACAAAATAACATAAGCTGGATCGACTATCCAACTTATCTCCCACTGTCCGCTTCACGTAAGCAGGACATCCCCAAATCCTCAAGTACGAATACTTAGGAGCTTTGCCATTCCATAACTCGTATGGTATTTTGTCCACTGCTTTAGTGTGGACGTTGTTCAACAACAATACCGCCGTTTCAAGCGCATATCCCCAAAACAAAGGTGGAAGCTCAGTGAAGCTCATCATGGATCGAACCATGTCCAACAAAGTTCGATTACGACGCTCCGATACACCATTCAGCTGTGGTGTCATAGGAGGAGTCCACTGAGAGAGAATCCCATTTTCTTTCAGATAGTCCAAAAACTCGGTACTCAAGTATTCTCCACCTCGATCCGATCGAAGTGCTTTAATACTTTTACCTAGCTTGTTTTTTACTTCAGCCTTGAATTCTTTGAACTTTTCAAATGCTTCAGACTTATATTTCATTAAATATAAATACCCATACCTTGAATAATCATCAGTAAAGGTAATGAAGTAGGTGTGGCCATATTGAGTCCCAACTCTAAATGGACCACAAACATCTGTATGGATCAAATCCAACAGATTTTGACTACGCTCAGGTTTCCCCTTAAAAGGAGATTTAGTCATTTTTCCTTTTAGGCAGGATTCACAAGTAGGTAGAGAGTTAATATCAGACATATCAAACATGCCCTCTCCCACTAGCTTGTTCATCCTCCTTGAGGAAATATGACCTAGCCTAGCGTGCCAAATGTTTGCCGGGTTTTGGCTATCGATTTTCCTTTTGTTTGTTGTTGCCGGTTTATCAACATAATTTATTGGAACGTCTTTTAGTTTTAAGTTGTATAGATCGTTTTCAAGTTGTCCATTTCCAATCAAACATTCATTCTTGTAAATATTGCAAATCTCATTCACAAAATTGCAAGAATAACCATCTCTATCAAGCATAGAAACAGAAATAATATTTTTAATTAAATCCGGAACAAATAAAACATCTCTCAAAAGTAACTTAAAACCGTTCTGCAAAATTAAATAAATATCTTGTTGGAAAACTGGCGGTCAGATCAATCACGATTGATACCCGGTGCAGCGGAAGTTTAAAATTTTTATCATGGAACAATTCCATGGTGTGGGTATCAACCATTCAACGATTAAATTATTGTGTGTGTAAAATTCAAATAACAATTATTAAATTTTACCTTCAATCTCGCAACGAGATTACTGGACACCAACAGATTTTATCTGCTCTTGTTGTCTCTCCCTGGAACCGATGAACTCCTTCAATTAGGTCCACGAACAGAGGTTTAATCCCTCTGATAGATTGCACTAGAAAATCTATCAGAAGTTTTCTGCGAAGAGAATAAACGAATCTGATTCGTTATTCCTTACTGCGATTCAAAATCACAGACCGGAAAATCTCGGGCAGAGTATGGGGAGGGTTCGGCCGAAACAATCTTTGAGAGGAACTAGGGTTTTCGATTTTTGCTCTCAAAAATTATGACCTGTTGTGTCTAATTTCTGTACTGAAATAACTTATTTATAATGCAGGCCACTAACACCTTAGGGCCCATTAATCATAAGCTGGGGCCCGACAAGCAAAGCCCGCTCGTTCAGAAATTAATATAAAATTCATCGTGACTCCGATTGATGAACTGATTTCACCAATGTGCACAGAAACCATTTCTGCACATTTTAAAGTCAAAATAAATTTTCCTGAATCCGAATTCAGTGGTTTCCAAAAATGTCCATCCCTATGTCATTTTAGGAAATCCTACTCCCTTACTCTTATTTAAGAAGTCCAACTCCTTAGTTCATTAAATTTAACTCTTTAAATTTAACTATCTCAACGGGGATTAAAACTCCATTACACTGTGTGACCCTCAATGGTTCAGGGATACAGCTAGCCGTGGGCTCACAACTCCTTGTGACTCGGAACAACACTTTCCGACTTGCCCAACGAATCATGGTAAAGCGCCTAGCAACATCGCCCCATGATTCCCTAGGTATCACTGATAGTGCCTACAAGAACCAGTAGATTTTGGTTAGCGTACAGTACGGTCCCTTCATCCATATATCCCGATCGAATCAACAACCATTGGTATATCGAGAGTCGCTCAAGATTCGATGACTATGCAATGCATCTTGAAGATCAAATTAGTGACATCGCATGTGCTACTAAGAAACCATTTCTTAAATCACATCAAGTACTCTGGCCAGAGATTTGTCACACTAATATCTCCTCAGATCGCATAGGATATCCACACTCGCAAGTATGTGGTGAATCCTTGACAACAATGCATTGACTCCTATATGTGTCGTAACTGTACCCAATCTCGACACCTGATGACCCCCTCAGAGTCGGTAAACGAGTCAAAGCACAGTACTAGCATATAGAGTCTCCATGATGTTTCAAGTCGTAAGGACTAATGGTGTACAACCAAAACCGCGGACTTTATCCACTCGATAAGTGATAACCACTTGGAAAGTCCGGATAGGGTAGTTCGACTATTCATCCTATGAATATCCATTTGCATGCTTCGAACATCTCCATGTTCCCTACCAATGAAACGTGGTACTCCGCATCGCAAATGCTAGTCTCAAACTCGAGCGATCCTTATCCTTATTATCGGACGGCTCAATCGACTAGGAACGGTTTTAGAACATACAGTGACTATAAGATGTATTTCATGACAGACATCTCCATGTTCTACCACATCTTACATACACTATAGTATATTCAAGGTCTTTATCAAAACAATAATAGTATATCACAATATAACAATATGAAGTAATATAAAGTCATTGCCATAAAAGTGTAAATAATATTAAACAAAAGATTGTTTATACAAAGAGTCAACAAAACCCATAGCCACACAGTTGGCTCACTGGGCACCCACTCTTACAATCTCCCACTTGCCCTATAGCCAACTAGTCATACTACGTAGACCCATTGCTTCGCGATGTTTGTCAAACAATGGTCCTGGCAAAGGCTTAGTAAGTGGATCAGCGATATTGTCTGCAGAGGCCACTCGTTCGACACTGATGTCTCCTCTTTCCACAATCTCCCGGATTATGTGGTATTTCCTCAGTACGTGTTTGGATCTTTGATGAGACCTTGGTTCCTTTGCTTGAGCAACGGCACCCGTGTTGTCGCAGTACACCGGGACTGGACCAACAAATTCAGGAATGACGCCCAACTCTTGGACGAAATTCCTCATCCAAACGGCCTCTTTAGCAGCAGCTGATGCTGCAATGTATTCAGCCTCAGTGGTGGAATCCGCTGTGGTGTCCTGCTTGGAACTCTTCCAAGAGACAGCACCGCCATTGAGCATGAACACAAATCCAGAGGTTGACTTCGAGTCATCCACATCACTTTGGAAGCTAGAGTCGGTATAGCCTTCCAGTTTGAGTTCTCGTCCTCCATAAACCATGAACATATTCTTAGTCCTTCGCAAGTACTTAAGAATGTCCTTCACGGCTTTCCAATGCATCTGACCAGGATTAGACTGATATCTGCTCGTGACACTCAGAGCAAATGCTACATCCGGTCTGGTAGATATCATCCCATACATGATACTACCTATAGCTGACGCATATGGTACATGTGTCATATTCTCTATCTCTGCATCAGTCTTGGGACACATAGACTTGGATAGAGAAACTCCATGACACATGGGTAGATGTCCTCTCTTGGACCCATCCATTGAAAACCGTTTCAATATGGTATCGATGTAGGTTGATTGAGTGAGTCCTATCATTCTCTTAGATCTATCCCTATAGATTTGTATCCCAAGAATGTAGGATGCCTCACCCAAATCCTTCATCGAAAATCTACCTGATAACCATATCTTTGTTGACTGCAACATCCCTACATCATTCCCAATGAGTAGGATGTCATCAACATAAAGTACTAAGAATGTCACCGCATCCTTAACTACTTTCTTGTACACGCACGGTTCCTCCGGGTTCTTGATGAAACCAAAATCTTTTATTGTTTCATCAAATTTCTGGTTCCAACTTCTTGATGCTTGTTTTAGACCATAAATTGATCTCTGAAGCTTGCATACCTTATGCTCGCTTCCCATGGATGTGAACCCCTCAGGCTGCTTCATATAGATTTCTTCCTTAATGTCTCCATTAAGAAAAGCAGTCTTCACATCCATTTGCCATATCTCATAGTCATACCATGCAGCTATGGCAATCAGGATTCTTATGGACTTGAACATTGCAACTGGTGAAAAGGTTTCATCATAGTCAACTCCTTGCCTTTGAGTATAACCTTTAGCCACCAATCGCGCCTTGTAGGTCAATACCTTACCATCAGGCCCAAGCTTTCTTTTGTAGATCCATTTACACCCTATCGGAACAATTCCATCGGGAGGATCTACTAAAGACCAAACTTGGTTTGTATGCATCGAATCCAATTCTGACTGCATAGCTTCAAGCCATAAATTCGAATCCGCATCAGAAATTGCTTCCTTGAAGTTTCTTGGATCACATCCAATGTCGGGTTCATCTTGATCCCCTTCAAGAAGAAGACCATATCGAACTGGAGGTCTAGAAGTCCTTTCGGATCTTCTAGGTGCAGGCGTGTCCAGCAATGGTTCCTGAGGTGTAGGATCGTTATTTTGTATTTCGGGTTCTTCTCGAACTTCTTCGAGTTCCATCATCTCGCCTTTCTTATCCAATAAGAATTCCTTCTCCAAGAAGGTGGCATTCCTAGAAACAAACACCTTTGTTTCAGCAGGATAATAGAAATAATATCCGATTGAATTTTTCGGATACCCTACAAAATAACATAAGCTGGATCGACTATCCAACTTATCTCCCACTGTCCGCTTCACGTAAGCAGGACATCCCCAAATCCTCAAGTACGAATACTTAGGAGCTTTGCCATTCCATAACTCGTATGGTGTTTTGTCCACTGCTTTAGTGTGGACGTTGTTCAACAACAATACCGCCGTTTCAAGCGCATAGCCCCAAAACGAAGGTGGAAGCTCAGTGAAGCTCATCATAGATCGAACCATGTCCAACAAAGTTCGATTACGACGCTCCGATACACCATTAAGCTGTGGTGTCATAGGAGGAGTCCACTGAGAGAGAATCCCATTCTCTTTCAGATAGTCCAAAAACTCGGTACTCAAGTATTCTCCACCTCGATCCGATCGAAGTGCCTTAATACTTTTACCTAGCTTGTTTTCTACTTCAGCCTTGAATTCTTTGAACTTTTCAAATGCTTCAGACTTATATTTCATTAAATATAAATACCCATACCTTGAATAATCATCAGTAAAGGTAATGAAGTAGGTGTGGCCATGTTGAGTCCCTACTCTAAATGGACCACAAACATCTGTATGGATCAAATCCAACAGATTCTGACTACGCTCAGGTTTCCCCTTAAAAGGAGATTTAGTCATTTTTCCTTTTAGGCAGGATTCACAAGTAGGTAGAGAGTTAATATCAGACATATCAAACATGCCCTCTCCCACTAGCTTGTTCATCCTCTTTGAGGAAATATGACCTAGCCTAGCGTGCCAAAGGTTTGCCGGGTTTTGACTATCGATTTTCCTTTTGTTTGTTGTAGCCGGTTTATCAAAATAATTAATTGGAACGTCTTTTAGTTTTAAATTGTATAGATCGTTTTCAAGTTGTCCATTTCCAATTAAACATTCATTCTTGTAAATATTGCAAATCTCATTCACAAAATTACAAGAATAACCATCTCTATCAAGCATAGAAATAGAAATAATGTTTTTAATTAAATCTGGCACAAATAAAACATCTCTCAACAATAATTTAAAACCATTCTGCAAAATCAAACAAACATCTCCAATGGCCGTAGCTTCAACTCTGGAACCATTCCCGAGCCTCAGCTGGGTCTCACCCATTCTAAGCCTGCGACTTCTTGTCATCACCTGCAAATCATTGCAAATGTGAGATCCACATCCGGTATCCAATACCCAAGAAGTTGTATTAAGTGACATGTTTATTTCGATATAGAACATACCCTTTGCAGTTCCCAACTGCTCAAGATACTCCTTGCAGTTGCGCTTCCAATGACCCGGCTTCTTGCAGTAATGGCAAACATCCTTGGATTTTCCATTGTTTGAAGCCTTTGTCTTTTGCTTCTTCTCGGGTTCCACTTTCTTGGGTGGGGCAGAACGTTTCTTGCCCTTCATACTTGGCCCCTTCTTAGCAGAAGATGAGGAGCCCACCAAGAAAGCTGGCTTATCCTTCTTAAGTGTGGATTCATATGTAACGAGCATATTGACCATCTCTTCAAGGGTGGCCTCTATCTTGTTCATATTAAAATTTATCACGAATCCATCAAATGAAGAAGGAAGAGATAGAAGCAGCAAGTCCACATTGAGTTCATGCTCCAACACCAAATCAAGGGTCGCTAACTTCTGTATGAGCCAAATCACTCGTACCCCATGATCACGGACCGAAGTCCCTTCACGCATGCGGCACGTCATCAACTCCTTAACAGTAGAGAACCTTTCAGCCCTCGACTGAGCCCCAAAAAGTTCCTTGAGTTGCGTATGAATGTCAGCAGCATTCACCGTGTCCTCAAATCGCCTCTGGAGTTCATCAGACATCGAGGCTTGCATATAGCATTTGGTCTTGATGTCATGGTCACACCATGCATCAAGTTTGGCCAATTCCTCCGGACTTATGTCAGCTGGTGCTTCCTTCGGAGGTGCTTTCTCTAACACGTAGAGCATTTTCTCCGAAGTTAAGACAATCTTCAACTTCCGGAACCATTCCGTATAGTTGGCGCCAGTCAGCTTGTTTTGTTCGAGGATCGAGAATAAAGGATTTCGCGAATTCATTGTATGAAATACTGAAAAGGAAAACAGACATATATCAATGATTGTTTAACAATTTACTAAGACATAAAATAGGCGAATTTAATTTTATGAATCTCACTCCCACTATTTTAACGATTTCACCACCCTCTAGTGAAAACGGGAAACTTTTTCCTTAGTGAGAACATGGAGTCCAATTGACAAACTTATGGTCCCGAATAATATCAGCCAACCATAATTCTCAAAAGGTAGAGCCCAATTGCTTCCAAAGCAACCCCCATGTGTTTACCTCATGTCCAATAAGGGCCCAATAATATGACGCCGTTTAAAGTGACATGTCAAGATGACCCATCAATATTAAGTTGTGATGAACGGTCGCCATGTGGATCCCCCAATAATATGAGCCGATCCCATGGGAGTTCCACCCAACTTACAACATTTGTCGATCCAATGTACAGCTTTCCGACGGACGGGCCCCCCCAATAATATGAGCCGGACCGTATCCGCGGGTAGCATCACATACATTGACCGTTGATGGAAGGTAGGAACATTTAAACAATATTTAAATTTCCTTTATTTATCTTGATATAAATTTTAAATCATATTTAAAATGAGGGATTTTTAATTATAAAAATATTTGTCTTATCATATTTAATTTATTGCATGCATTGCCGGATTCACGCAATTTATGTCTAAACATGCATACAATCATAATATCACATATTATATAGGATGATCGATTCCATTTCTAATTGACCCGTGGTTGCCAATCACGGGTCTTAGTCCAATCCTAGGTAATATGCAGTATGCAAATGCAATCCTATTACATATGCTTCCAATTTACATTTCTTCAGTCTTCATTGTCTGCTGGGCCCACCATCTTCAAATCTTGATCTCCCACTAAATCTAATGTATTTACAATAAATAACAATGACAAGTAGGGGATACATTTTTAGGGGGTGGGAACGGGCTATAAACCAAGCCCACTTTTATTACATATGACATTCATATCGGGCCATAAACCAGGCCCATTAATAAAACCAACAATAATAAAGACAAAATGTAAATTCCTAACATACACCTACAAAATTGGTCATGGCAATCGATCATCCTTATCCAATAACATTTAATTCAAAATTAATTTATTGGATAACATGCTGTGGCAATTCAAATTTAAATAAGATAAAATCATATTTTATATATAAAATCTCATTTCACATATAAAATCATATTTTATCTCTATATCAAATAAAATCATATTTTATCTATAAAATCCAATTTTACAAATAAAATCATATTTTACTTAATATATCATAAGATCATATCTTATCATCAATTGTACCAAAATAATTGATTTCAAAATTCAATTTACGGATAAAATATTAAAATTTTCCAAAAATTCAAATTTATCCAAAATCAATTTTAAAATTTACGGACTCGAACAACTCGATCCGAAATCTCGTGAACCAATCAAAAACAATTTTTGACCGGACCAAAAATAAAATTTTAAATATTAAAATTAATAAAAATATAATTTTTCCCGCGGGCCGCACGGGACACTCCCGGGCCGGCCCGCACCCGGGGCGCGGGCCGGGGGCAGCCCGGCTGCCCCCTTAGGGCAGTGCCGTGCGCTGCCCTGGGCGGCGCCGAGCGCCGCCCCTGGGCAGCGCCGAGCGCTGCCCTGCGCAGCGCCCAGCGCTGCGCTGGGCAGCGCCGTGCGCCGCCCTGGGCGGCGACGGTCGCCGCCTTGGGCGGCGCCGTGCGCCCCCTTTGGGCGGCGCCGTGCGCCGCCCGGGGCAGCAACAATTGCTGCCCCACCGGGCAGCGATCCAATCGCTGCCCGGGTTTTGCCCCGAAAATTTTTTTTTTTTTTTATTTAAAAATATTTATTTTGTTTCAAAAACCGAGACTCAAAAATTTTGTACAATTGATTAATTTAATCGTTTGATCTGAGCAACCTGGCTCTGATACCACTGTTGGAAAACTGGCGGTCAGATCAATCACGATTGATACCCGGTGCAGCGGAAGTTTAAAATTTTTATCATGGAACAATTCCATGGTGTGGGTATCAACCATTCAACGATTAAATTATTGTGTGTGTAAAATTCAAATAACAATTATTAAATTTTACCTTCAATCTCGCAACGAGATTACTGGACACCAACAGATTTTATCTGCTCTTGTTGTCTCTCCCTGGAACCGATGAACTCCTTCAATCAGGTCCACGAACAGAGGTTTAATCCCTCTGATAGATTGCACTAGAAAATCTATCAGAAGTTTTCTGCGAAGAGAATAAACGAATCTGATTCGTTATTCCTTACTGCGATTCAAAATCACAGACCGGAAAATCTCGGGCAGAGTATGGGGAGGGTTCGGCCGAAACAATCTTTGAGAGGAACTAGGGTTTTCGATTTTTGCTCTCAAAAATTATGACCTGTTGTGTCTAATTTCTGTACTGAAATAACTTATTTATAATGCAGGCCACTAACACCTTAGGGCCCATTAATCATAAGCTGGGGCCCGACAAGCAAAGCCCGCTCGTTCAGAAATTAATATAAAATTCATCGTGACTCCGATTGATGAACTGATTTCACCAATGTGCACAGAAACCATTTCTGCACATTTTAAAGTCAAAATAAATTTTCCTGAATCCGAATTCAGTGGTTTCCAAAAATGTCCATCCCTATGTCATTTTAGGAAATCCTACTCCCTTACTCTTATTTAAGAAGTCCAACTCCTTAGTTCATTAAATTTAACTCTTTAAATTTAACTATCTCAACGGGGATTAAAACTCCATTACACTGTGTGACCCTCAATGGTTCAGGGATACAGCTAGCCGTGGGCTCACAACTCCTTGTGACTCGGAACAACACTTTCCGACTTGCCCAACGAATCATGGTAAAGCGCCTAGCAACATCGCCCCATGATTCCCTAGGTATCACTGATAGTGCCTACAAGAACCAGTAGATTTTGGTTAGCGTACAGTACGGTCCCTTCATCCATATATCCCGATCGAATCAACAACCATTGGTATATCGAGAGTCGCTCAAGATTCGATGACTATGCAATGCATCTTGAAGATCAAATTAGTGACATCGCATGTGCTACTAAGAAACCATTTCTTAAATCACATCAAGTACTCTGGCCAGAGATTTGTCACACTAATATCTCCTCAGATCGCATAGGATATCCACACTCGCAAGTATGTGGTGAATCCTTGACAACAATGCATTGACTCCTATATGTGTCGTAACTGTACCCAATCTCGACACCTGATGACCCCTCAGAGTCGGTAAACGAGTCAAAGCACAGTACTAGCATATAGAGTCTCCATGATGTTTCAAGTCGTAAGGACTAATGGTGTACAACCAAAACCGCGGACTTTATCCACTCGATAAGTGATAACCACTTGGAAAGTCCGGATAGGGTAGTTCGACTATTCATCCTATGAATATCCATTTGCATGCTTCGAACATCTCCATGTTCCCTACCAATGAAACGTGGTACTCCGCATCGCAAATGCTAGTCTCAAACTCGAGCGATCCTTATCCTTATTATCGGACGGCTCAATCGACTAGGAACGGTTTTAGAACATACAGTGACTATAAGATGTATTTCATGACAGACATCTCCATGTTCTACCACATCTTACATACACTATAGTATATTCAAGGTCTTTATCAAAACAATAATAGTATATCACAATATAACAATATGAAGTAATATAAAGTCATTGCCATAAAAGTGTAAATAATATTAAACAAAAGATTGTTTATACAAAGAGTCAACAAAACCCATAGCCACACAGTTGGCTCACTGGGCACCCACTCTTACATATCTCCCACAGCTTTAGCTTCAACTCTGGAACCATTTCCGAGCCTCAGCTGGGTCTCACCCATTCTAAGCTTATTACTTCTTGTCATCATTTGCAACTCATTGCAAATATGAGATCTACATCTGGTATCCAATACCCAAGAAGTAGTATTAAGAAAAACATTTATTTCAATGTAAAACATACCCTTTGCAGTTCGCAACTGCTCGAGGTATTCCTTGCAGTTACGTTTCCAATGACCGGGTTTCTTGCAGTGATGGCAAACTTGTTTAGACTTGTCCAATTTTGCATGTAACATTTGGCCTTGAGATCATGGTCCAACCATTTCTCTAGTTCGGCCAACCTTTGGGCAGTTACATCAGTCGGGGCTATTTTTCGGAGACGCCTTTTCTAACACTTAGAAAATCTTTTCCGAACTTAGGACAATCTTAACTTATGGAATCATTCTGTATTGTTTGCGCCAATAAGTTTGTTTTGTTGGAGAATAGAAACATGTGGATTACTGAGATGAAACAGACAATTATCGTTGATTGTTTAATTAATTTACTAAGACATAAAATAGGCGAAATTTATTTTATGAATCTCACTCCCACTATTTTAACGATTTCACTACCCTCTAGTGAAAACGGGAAACTGTTTTCCTTAGTGAGAACATGGAGTCCAATTGACAATCTATGGTCCCGAATAATATCAGCCAACCATAATTTCAAAAGGTAGAGCCCAATTGCTTCCAAAGAAACCTCCATGTTTTTTTAACCTCATGTCCAATAAGGGCCCAATAATATGACGCCGTTTATTGTGACATGTCAAGATGACCCATCAATATTAAGTTGTGATGGACGGTCGCCATGTGGATCCCCCAATAATATGAGCCGATCCATGGGAGTTCCACCCAACTTACAACATGTGTCGATCCAATGTACAGCTTTCCGACGAACGGGCCCCCCCAATAATATGAGCCGGACCGTATCCGCGGGTAGAATCTCATACATTGATCGTTGATGGAAGGTAGGAACATTTAAACAAATTTAAATTTCCTTTATTTATCTTGATATCAATTTTAAATCATATTTAAAATGAGGGATTTTAATTATAAAAATTTGTCTCATCATTTTTAAAATTTTGTATGCTTGTCGGATTCACACAATTTTGTCTAAAACATGCATACAACTATAATATCACATATTATATAGGATGATCGATTCCATTTCTAATCGACCCGTGGTTGCCAATCACGAGTCTTAGTCCAATCCTAGGTAATATGCAGTATGCAATGCAATCCTATTACATTTGCTTCCAATTTACATTTCTTCTGTCTTTATTGTCTGCTGGGCCCACCTCCATCTTCAAATCTTGATCTCCCACTAAATCTAATGTATTTACAATAAATAACAATGGCAAGTAGGGGATACATTTTTAAGGGGTGGGAACGGGCCATAAACCAAGCCCACTTTTATTACATATGACAATTCATATTGGGCCATAAACCAGGCCCATTAATAAAACCAACAACAATAAAAACAAATGTAAATTCCTAACATACACCTACAAAATTGGTCATGGCAATCGATCATCCTTATCCAATAACATTTAATTCAAAATTAATTTATTGGATAACATGCAATGGCAATTTAAATTTAAAAGGATAAAATCATATTTCATACATAAAATCTTATTTTATATACAAAATCATATTTTATCTTTTTATCAAATAAAATCATATTTTATCTATAAAATCCAATTTTATACATAAAATCATATTTTATTCAATATATCCATAAGATCATATCTTATCATCAATTGTACCAAAAATAATTAATTTCAAAATTCAATTTATCGGATAAAATATTTAAATTTTCCAAAAATTCAAATTTATCCAAAAATCAATTTTAAAATTTTCGGACTCGAACAATTCGATCCGACGCCTCGTAGACCAATCAAAAACAATTTTCGATCGGACCAAAAATAGAATTTTAACATATTAAAATTTAATTTAAAAAATTAAAAAATTAATTTTTCCGCGGGCCGCCCGGGACGTTCCCGGGCCGGGCAGCCCGGCTGCCCCTAGGGCAGCGCCGTGCGCTGCCCTGCGCAGCGTCGTGCGCCGCCCTGTGCAGCGCCGTGCGCTGCCCTGTGCAGCGTCGTGCGCCGCCCTGTGCAGCGCCCAGCGCTGCCCCTCCCGGGCAGCGATCCAATCGCTGCCCGAGTTTTTGCCCGGGAAAAAAAATATTTTTATTTTTAAAATATTTATTTTGTTTCAAAAACCGAGGCCTAAAAAATTTTTGTACAATCGATTTATTTAATCGCTTGATCTGAGCAACCTGGCTCTGATACCACTGTTGGATTGCGCGGCGTTCAGATCAAACAAGATTGATACCCGGTGCAGCGGAAGTTTAAAAATTTTTATTATATGGAACGATTCCATATTGGGTATCACATCTTTACGATTAAATTGTGTGTGTAAAAATTCAAATAACGATTATATAATTTTTACCTTTAATCTCGAATCGAGATTCTGGACACCAACAGATTTCTCTGCTCTTGTTGTATCTCCCTGGAACCGATGGACGAACAGTTCTTCTATCAGGTCCACGAATAGAGATTTAATCCCTCTGATAGATTTCACTAGAAAATCTATCAGAAGTTTTCTACGAAGAGATTAACGAATTTGATCCGTTAAACCAGACTGTAATTCAAAATCACAGGCTGGATTTTCTCGAGCAGAGGGGAGAGGGGTCGGCCACTTTAAGAAAAATAGCTTAGGGTTTTTGAAAATTTTGTGCCTTGTTATGTGTAATTTCTGTACTACAATAACTTATTTATAATGTAGGCCACTAACAGCTTAGGGCCCATTAGTCATAAGTTCAGGCCCGACAAGCAAAGCCCGCATGTTCAGAAATTAATATAAAATTCATCGTGACTCCGATTGATAAACCGATTTTACCAATGTGCACAGAAACCATATCTGCACCTTTTAAAGTCAAGATAAATTTTTCTGAATCCGAATTCAGTGATTTCCAAAAATGCCCATCACTATGTCATTTTAGGAAATCTCACTCCTCTACTCTTAAATAAGAAGTCCAACTTCTTCGTTCATTAAATTTAACTCTTTAAATTTAACTATCTCAACGGGGATTAAAAATCCATTACACTGTGTGACCCTCAATGGTTCAGGGATACAGCTAGCCGTGGGCTCACAACTCCTTGTGACTCGGAACAACAATTTCCGACTTGCCCATCGAATCATGGTATGAGCGCCTAGCAACATCGCCCCATGATTCCCTAGGTATCACTGATAGTGCCTACAAGAACCAGTAGATTTTGGTTAGCGTACAGTACGGTCCCTTCATCCATATATCCCGATCGAATCAACAACCACTGGTATATCGAGAGTCGCTCGAGATTCGATAACTATGCAATGCATCTTGAAGATCAAATAGTGACATCGCATGTGCTACTAAGAAACCATTTCTTAAATCACATCATGTACTCTGGCCAGAGATTCGTCACACTAATATCTCCTCAGATCGCATAGGATATCCACACTCGCAAGTATGTGGTGAATCCTTGACAACAAAGCATCGACTCCTACATGTGTTGTAACTGTACCCAATCCCGACACCTGATGACCCCAATAGAGTCGGTAAACGAGTCAAAGCACAGTACTAGCATATAGAGTCTCAATGATGTCTCAAGTAGTAAGGACTAATGGTTGTACAACCAAAACCGCGGACTATATCCACTCGATAAGTGATAACCACTTGGAAAGTCCGGATAGGGTAGTTCGATCATTCATCGTATGAATATCCATTTGCATGCTTTGAACATCTCTATGTTCCTTACCAATGAAACGTGGTACTCCGCATCGCAAATGCTAGTCTCAAACTCGAGCGATCCTTATCCTTATTATCGGACGGCTCAATCGACTAGGAACAGTTTAGAATATACAGTGACTATAAGATGTGTTTCATGATAGATATCTCCATGTTCTACCACATCTTACATACACTATAGTATATTCAAGGTCTTTATCAAAACAACAATAGTATATCACAATATAACAATATGGAGAAAGATAAAGTCATTGCCATTAATGAAAGTGTAAATTATATTAAACAAAAGATTGTTTATACAAAGAGTCATCAAAGCCCTTAGCCACAAGTTGGCTCACCGGGCACCTACTCTTTCAACAATCCACCATGGTCTTGATCCAAATGTTGTGCCAGCCGCTCTGCCATATCCACCACCTTTCCCATTCCAATACGCCGCCCCTTTCCTTCCTCCGAAGGCTGAAGAGGAAGATGCCGCAGACCTGTGAACCAGGGGAGTCCCGTTTTGCGTTCTTGCATTTCATTCTATTTCGTTGTTTGGTTCTGTTCTTCTTTTGTTTTTGCATTGAGGACAATGTGTTGTTTAAGTGTGGGGGGTTACATTACATGCATTTTGTTTCGTTGTTACATTTTCTTGTGTTGTTTATGCATCTTATTGTTGTTATTTTTGTTTGTGTTATCCAAATGCATAAGTTGAGGATGAAATCATTAGCCTATGACGAGCTAGTTGAAAAATGGATTTTTGAAAAAATTTAACTCCGATTGGATATGAGAAACCGTAGGTTGTTTGTTGAATATTCTTAAGCACGCATGTTTAACCAGTGAAGTGTAGTGATGTATTAGATATTGTGGATGTCTGTTGGACCATTGCACGACAATAGGTGTTTGTGGAACTTGATAGTGTTTGAATCTTGATGATTTCTTTGATATGGCATAAACGATCTTGGGCGCACCTAGAAAAAAAAAATTTACAACTCCATCCGGGCCTGAAAAGGATTGAAATCCTAATCCTAAAAGATCAAATTCAAGGCTAAGTATGCGGATAAAATGGGGTTGATGCTCCATCCGGGCTATAGACGAGGGGATTGAAATCCTAATCCTCTCTTAGTTGTAGATAAGTTTGCGGGTAATTATTGGGGCTAAAGCAATACCGGGTGTAAAATCCGAAGGTGCGTAATTATTCTCAAGAAAGTTGGGTTGTGTTGAAGGATTGTTGGGAGGAGAATTATTGATGGTGTAGATTGCACTGAATTGGTATAGGTCGGCGAACAGTCTTGAAACATTGTTCTTTTAAAGTTGCATGTAACTGGGGTAACATGACACACACACACGTTCGCATTCGACTGAAGGTGCATCATTGATAATTGAGAGTTTCTATGAACTTATTTTTTGAGGTGAAAATGGTTTTTATCTGAGGCTATGAATTGTGTGATTCATCCTTGCTTAGATGTTTGTTCTGTTTCATTGTGTTTTTTGCATAACTTGCTCGAGGGCGAGCAAGGATTAAGTGTGGGGGTATTTGATAGTTGTGTTTTTGTTGCATTTGTTAATATCATTTTTGTTGTTGTTTCGCATTAGTTGCATGTTTTATTTTAGCATTTTGTTCGTTATTGCATTTTCCGTGTTTGCATGATGAGATTCTTGTTTTTGTGGTTAGGTCACTTATTTTGCGGACTAAGATGGAACCTCGGAGGAACGGAGATTTGAAGCAAGGGAAATGCTGGACAATTTCTGGAAATTCTCTCTCGATCGATCCGCAAGAGTATGCAGATCGAGCGAGCACTTATATTTTGAGGATAGTAGGAAGGACAATTTCTCTCGCTCGATCTGCAGATGTTTACCGATCGAGCGAGCCTTATTTACGCGAGGCAGTAGCAGTTGGATTTTCACGTCGCTCGATCCGCTATTTCCTGCAGATCGAGCGGGCGTTATGTTTCGGAAAAAAAATATATTTTTTGAAACTTTGTTAATTTAGTTCCTAGCCTTTATTAGACTATTATTCCGTTTTAGTAGGATTTTTTATCAGACTTGTGGAGACAAATTGGAGGCTAGGTTTTCTTCTTGAATTCTTAATTCTAGTTTTCTTCTTTTTCTTTGAATTTTGTGAATTTTGCTATGAATCGTTGTAGCTAAACTCTTTTACTTGGTTGAGGGAGACGAACCCTTGGTATACTTCATTTATGAGATTTGATTTGTAGTGTTTTAATTTTTATTAAGTATCAATATTTGATTTGTTTTATTTTATGTTTGTATGCGAGATTTTAGGATTGGCCATCTTAGGATTTTGTATTGCAAGCGATAGCTAAATTAGAATTCAAATCCGTAATTGTTTGAATAACCTAATTTGCGAAGCAAATATGTGTGATAATTTCTGCTGTTGAATTTATTATCTCGTATGTCAATTATTGGATAGGCTAAATATAACCGCTGGTGTTGTGTTGTCTAGTTTTGTCAGTTTTACTAGTTTGAATGCTACCGTGGATTTAAATCTAGATTGTTGTTTTCGGGTTGGTCCATTGGTAAGGGTTAATTAAGAATGCTGTTTTCTAATTAACTAATATTACGGTTGAAACAGAAATTGAATTTTCAATGACGAATATTTAATAAGATTAATTATTTTAGAGAATTGATGATTGAATGAATAAATATCAAGGGTATAGTCGATCGATACCAAGTCTCGTCTCTTATTGAATTTCTCCAGTCTTTTATTTAAATTTTGCATGCTAGTGAATTTTGATTGCTTAAAGTTTTTAGTAGTTAATCCAAACTTGAAACCCCCCATTTGTTTTATTTAGAACACATTGAATTTACCTTTTCTCGTGGGAACAATCCCTACTCACACTACTACATTTTCAATGATTATCTGCTTGAGTTGGGTAATTTGGGCGTGACACGATAAGCGTAACCATCGATCATCGACTATCTCAGTCATTTCAGAGACATCGTTCATCACTCGCTAAAAGATTAGTGACACAACCTGCTAGATCTCGAGAACTAGATCCTAGCTAATGTCACATATCATGATCAGACAACTGATGTCTCCTTGCTGATGTCCATTAGCTTTTCCAACACTCGTCGGACAAGAACACTCCGTCGGAATGTTCGGTTTACACCCTTGATATCGTTGTTAGTGGAAGACTCCCACAAGAAGAAGAAACTTGATCTCTTTCTATATTCAACCTTAAGTATACCATTGATAATACTAAGCAATTTTCTTGGATCAATTTACCTTGCTTGTTCCTACTGTTGATATCCTCGTTATCATCCAAATTTGACCATACAAGTCAAATTGCAATCGTCCTCGATTAGCAGCAACCCAAAATAAAACCCATCTCTGGCAACCCTAGAGACTTCTAAATTACCCAAATCGCCGACTGCTCTGAGATTGTACCAAGTCCTAATCCCCTTAAGCACTATGCGACAAAATACTATCCCAAGTATTTCTTAATTGCTACACCCTGATCATCACAGATTGGGCTCAACTCATCGACCTCGTTGATTCTACTACAGCTCGCACTTAGTTGGATAGTGAAATCAAAATCATATTACCTACGTGGCTCGATCAATAATCTTGACTCGAATGCCACAAGTCTACGATTCCCAACACTTGTAATACCCAAATCGTTCTGGTTTCAACACACCTATACTCGATAGCCAGACAATAGCTATTAGTAGTCTATTGGCACAGTCTCGCGCCTTACCACTGACATCTATCTCGTACACTGGAATATTAAGGCGGACTAAACCCAAGAAATTTCCGTGATCAATCAACCTAGACCATTTCCAACTCGTGGAAGAATGCTACGCTTAACCTTTGTAAACATCAGACGGTACTTAGCGTTATCCTCGGACTTATCCTACCTTACCTCATTCATTCAAGATGAACGACAAGGCTCGTCGAGTCCAAGAATTTTAACTAATGAATCCCAAATATTTCCACAATCTTCGGACACACTCCTGATTATATCCCTTGCTAAGACTGTGCAAAAATTTAAGACTGAGGTAGCCTACCATGATGTCCCACCTGGAATCACCATCAAGTGTAAACTGGCATAAGTCACGCTTCCCTCACTCAAATAGACCTGTACAATCCTTAGCATCTAATATAATCCACCACTGAGGAAAACTCTCATCGCTGGAAAATACTCACCTCCGAGTCAATGTCCCAGACAGTCTACAATCTCATATCCTGGATAAGTCCTATCACAAGAGAATCCAATTACCTACTAGATCCACTAGTCTAGCTGTAGTGACCCTACATGGAATCACCTACTAACTGGCAACTAATAGCATGCATTAAACTTAATACAGTAAAATACTTAACAGAGTAAAAACGTGCAGAAACTTAACCATAATTTACATATCAGCTTAGTAACATAATCCAGGCTTAAAACTGTAGTGATACAACCAAGTCGAAATCTTAAACAATAAACATTATACAGCTAAAACAAATCCTGCTGTATAAATTCCCCTGAAAAGCTCCGGCTCCCTAGTCCTGCCTCGAACTACCGGCTCCGTCCATCCTGCGACCTGCCCTATGGAATAGGGTGTCCAAGATAACAACTAGGACGTGAGCGCTAACGCCCAGTACATAGACATGAGTAAACATATGTATATAATGCATGCAACATGATGACTGGTACAGGGTCATCTGAAAAATCATGCTCAGAACCGGCGCCACATGAGTGCTGCCACCGCACGGATCAACCTCTAGGTGCAACCACACTCGTCTAGTATACCAGAGTAGACAGACATAAATGCCCCCGCCGTCGCGGTACTCTCAGTGACAGACTATCGAGTATAGAGCTGAGCGGCTCTATAGTCAGGTATAGCAAGGTATAGGCTCAACGTGTATATGCACATGACATATGAGTATAGAAAGCGATAAATCATACATCATGCCATATAATAATGCCAAATAAATGCAACACATAAACATGTATACTCGTTGGCAATCTCAGTCAATGTGTACGTACCTCTAGGCTAGTTCAAGTATAATAGGATCCTAGGTTCCAAGCCTATATTCAAAAGTTCACTGTATCACTACATAATTTCTATAAGCCTTAACTAAGCTAATAAGTACTCCCAAAACTTAAACAGATTCCCGGACCATACCTTCGTCCGTAGTTAGCCCTTTGGAGTCGCTAGTCTCGGATGACTATAACCACACCTTGGTTATTCCAGAACCTCTATTATAACCAATAGAGCCCTCAAGTGTATATCTCACACTATATAACTGAAGAAAGAAAGTCGGGAATTCGTATTTAGAAATGAATCTGAGAAGCCCTATTTATAGGCAAAATTCCCGACCAGGATCGGAACTTCCGATTTCGGGATCGTAGCTTCTGATCCAGCTCACTACGTGCATGCTTGACACGCCAGGATCGGAACTTCCGATCCGACGATCGTAGCTTCCGATCTGCCCTCCGTTTGACACTTGTCAAAACTCGCTGAGTCATCGAGCATTGCTGGCAGCTGAAGATCGGAACGTCCGTTCCAGGATCGGAGCTTCCGATCTCTGTGCTTCCGATGAGCTTTCGAAGTGGCTGGGATCGGAGCTTCCGATCTGAGTTCGGAGCTTCCGATCCAGCCCAAAGTCAAAAGCCCAAATTCACTTCTGAAGCCCAATTAAACTCCGAAATCGGTTAATTACTAACCCTTAATTATGTTTAACATATTATTATCTTAAAATGAAATCTGGGTTACTACATACTCCCTACCTTTAGATATCTCGTCCGACAAATAACATCTAAAGACAAATCAAGATAACAATATGAAGCATCAAATCATGTTTTATTACAACAACTGAAATTACATCTTACATGGTAAATGAAAAGTACAAAGCAAACAACTCAGGATATTCTGCTTGCATACGACTCTCTGTTTCCCAAGTTGCTTCTTCAACGCCTCGGCGCTGCCACTATACCATGACAAGTGGTATAGTCTTGTTCCGAAGAACTTTCTCCTTCCTTTCTAGGATACGGATTGGTCATTCAACAAAAGACAGATCTGGCTCTAGCTGAATATCAGTAGACTGAATTACATGAGATTCATCAGCTATGTACTATCGAAGTAACGACACATGAAAAACATTATGTATACTGGAAAGATTTGGCGGTAGCGCCAGAAGATATGCAACATCTCAAATCTTCTCCAGTATCTGGAAAGGCCCAATGAAACGAGCACAGACCGTGCCTTTCACACCGACTCTCATCACCTTCCTGAAAGGTGATATTCGAAGGAACACATATTCACCAGGCTCAAACTGAAGTGGCCTGCGGCGAATATTAGCATAACTGGCTTGTCTATCTTGAGCAACTTTGATCCTATGCTTGATCAAATCTACCTTGTCTACAATCTGCTGCACAATTCAGGACCCTCGACTTGTCGTTCCCCGACTTCATCCCAAAATAACGGAGTATGACACCGTTGACCGTACAATGCCTCGAAAGTTGCCATATCGAAACTACGATGATAACTGTTATTGTAGGCAAATTCGATCAAAGGTAACTGATCCTGCCAAGATAAGCCAAAATCCATGACAGAAGAACGTAGCATATCCTCCAATGTACGAATCGTCCTCTCTGATTGCCCGTCAGTCTCTGGATGATATGCCAGTGCTCAAATTCATAGAGGTACCCAACGCCTCCTGAAAACTACCCAAAAAACGTGAGGTAAATCGCGGGTCTCTATCACTGACTATGCTCACTGGAATCCCATGTAATCGCACTATCTCCTGGATTGTATAAACGTGTCATGCGAATCATAAAGAATACTCTCGGTTATAAGGAATAAAGTGTGCTGATTTTGTCCAAACGGTCATACAACGACCAGATAGCATCACACTGACCCGTGACGTCCATTAGTCAAGTGGGTAACAAATGTCCATAGTCACGTGCTCCCACTTCCATTTGGGAATCTCAAGATTTTGCAGTAATCCACCTGGTCGTCGGTGTTCAGCTGACCTGTTGACAAACCAAATATCTTGAAACAAATTGATTACACACACCTCTTCATCCCTTTCCAACCAGAATCTAGTTCGCATAGTCCTTATCACATTTTCATGCTTCCAGGATGAACTGAATAATCGACTCCTGTGAGCTTGAGAAAGAATATTAATATTCCTGAGCTTCGGCAATCTGTGATTAGGTACAACCACTAGGATTAGATAAGCACAATTAAACCACTCTGCCTGAAAAATGGGAATCCCAGATGTATTAACTCCATTGGCTAGACGTGCCAAATGCTGAGTCTTATACATCAGATATCTGAGCAACTCTGATCCGAGATATACAATGTTGGCTCAGACAAAATATTTATACATCCGAATCCTATTTCTCGCTTTTCTTGTGCTTGAGCGGTTAAAACTCAAAGAACAGCATCTCTTTTATCATATGAGATGACTTCACTAGTCTGAAGTGCAGAACGTTCACACCTGCCGAGACACTCAAGGCATCAGCAGTAAGATTAACAGATACACTGGATGATATTTGATTTCACAATCAATAATCTATTAGAAGAATTCCATCCAAACGTCTCTATCGCATATTCAACTCCGCCTGGAGTGGAATAAATACTTCAAACTCTTGTGATCCGTGGAATATCTCAAATTTCTCGCCATAAAGATAATGCCTCCGAGATCTTGAGCGCAAATACAATGGCGGGTAACTCGAGATCATGTACTTGGATAATTTACTCTCATGCGTCTTCAACCGTCGAGAAGCATAAGGCAATAAACATGTCCATGTTGTGTCAGAACACATCCTAACCCCTGACCATATGGGCATCAGTTATAGACATACATAACCTCCTGATCCAGAATGGGGGAGGTAGAGCTAGCACAGGTTGCAGTAGTAAGACGTTCTACGCAGCTCGGTGAAATGACTCCTCACAATCCGAGGACCATATGAAGGAAAACATCTTTCCGAGTAAGCTGATGTCAAAAGGCCAGGCCCAACTGTGAAAAATTCTCAATGAAACGACGGTAATATCCAGCTAGAAACCAAGGAAACTAAGAATCTCAGGCAACCATCGTCGGACGGAGACCAGTTCAGCACTAGCCTCTATCTTACTAGGATCAACAGTATCCCTTCATTAGAAATCACAATGACGAGAAACACTACCCGATCAAGCCAAAATTCACATTTGCTCAATTTCGCATACAAACTGCTTATCTTGTAACGTCTGTAAAACAATCCTTAGATGATGTGCATGCTCATCCCTTGTCATGAGGAATAGACAAGGAATATCATCAATGAAGACGATGACAAATCTTTATCCAGGTACTCTCGAAAAATATCTGATTCATCAGATTCATAAAGACTGCCGGTGCATTCTCGTCAAACCAAATGGCATAACCAAAAATTCATTTAATGCCCGCATATGGTCGCCTGAAAGAAGGTTCGTAGGAAATATCTGAGTCTCGTACCCGCATTTGGTGGTATCCAGATCTCAGATCTATTTTCGAGTAAACAGAAGTACCCTGAAGTTGATCAAATAGATCATCTAATCCGCGGAAAGGATCCTTATATCTTGATTGGGTGACACGATTCAACTGCCTGTAATGAATACCTAATCGCATCGATCCATCCTTCTTCTTGACAAATAAAAACAGGTGCCTCCCCACGGAGAAAGAAACACTCGAACGGTAATATATCCCTTATCTCAAGCAGATCCTGTAACTGCTGTTTTAATTCCCTCATCCTCATGACCGGTGCCAGACGATTAAGGTGCTCGGGATATAGCGTAGTTCCTGGTACTAGATTCAATACCAAATTCAACCTCTCGAACCGGAGGAAAACCAGGAATTTCATTAAGGGAATACCGTCAGGAAACTCGCTGACAACCGGTAGCTGTATCTCAATACCCGGACTACTCGTGGACATATCAAAACTTGCAATATAAGAGCGTAGCCCTCCCCACCTGACTCCAAAGACATGACATTGCGCTTTAGAGCCGAAACAAGTTGAGGCATCGGAGGTTGCGCACCCACACCATAAAAAATTCCAACTAATCACCCTCAGCAAGATGAAACTGGTACCAGATGCTGATAACAATCCACAGTAGCGTGATAACAAAGTCATCATATCTATTCCCAAGATACATTCAAAATCATGCCATTGCTAATATCATCAAATTAGCTGCTAACACATTACCCTCAAACTCCAGAAGGCAACCCATCACTAGGACGCTTAGTTACTATCTCTTGCCCCAACGGAAGTAGATACAACTAAATCCATATCTAATGGATCACCATGAAGGTAATTTAGTGTTCTCTTAACAAAGCGACTAGAAATAAAGGAATGCGATTGCTCCAGTATCAATTATACTAGTGCAGGAAATCTACCACATAACAAAAAAAAGGGTATCTGCCAACATTTACGATCGCTTCCCTCTATAGCTTGCTCCTGAGAACAGAGCAAACACCTGCCCTTGAGTCTGGGGACGATAACCAGAAGAACTCTGTGGTGCTGGCCTGCTGACATGGAAAATGTATAAGCCTGAGATCCAACTTGTGATCCCGATTCCATATCTTTAGCAGAAACCCATGCGCTGAGGACAATCTCTCCGCATATGTCCCTGCTGACCGCAAATAATACACAAGCACCAGTTAGCTCTCCGACATGAAGCTGTAGGATGCTTCCCTCCACACTTGGCTACAAAATTCCTCCTTCTTCTTTTTATTTCCTGAAACGGAACATACCTCGTGAACCATGAGATCCAGATTGAAAGTAGTAGGAGTAGAAGAAGATGTAGGTCCAGATTGCACAACAGATTGAGCATCGAGGCTCAAAAGATCCACTATGGCTGTGCTAGACATTCATCAACTGTGCCCGGATGTTGCTAGTCTCCCAAGACGGCAACGGTTCACCAAAGTCCTCAAAAGATACCGGATCATCACAGACGAACAACCTGAGAGTAGATATCTTGGTTTCAAACCTTGTAGAAAGATATCATACTTCGACGGCCTCACTCTCATTGATATGAGGGATTGAAAGGTAGCAGATCAAGAAATCGTTGCTGATATTGACTCACTAGTCATTTGATTCCTTGGCCTCAGAGTAAGCAACTCCATAGATCGTGCTTGGCAAACAGCCGGAGGAAAATACAAATTTCTGAAAATTTACTCCCGACAGAAATCCCCTCCAAGTTCCCTGTCCCTCTCTCAGTCGCGTGCCTGAGGCAGCTTTGGCATCCCACCAAAAACCTTGCTCGATCCTCTAGAACGAATTCTTAGAACTTCCAGTTTCTGATCCTCAGTACAATCGAAAGCTCGGAAAGTACTCTCGAGTTTAGGACATCCAGCTTCTAGCTTGTTCAGGATTCTCGCCTCCCACCAAGGGTTTTGGTCCTACTTGCATTGAACTTATTGATAGATGTAGCTGACGTCTACCCTCAGGATGACGATGTTGATCATCATGATGGCGGATGATGACGATGAGTGATGACCACCCCACTCCCCCCCCTCCCTGGCCAATACTACCGTGACTCTCGACAGCCATATCCTGAAAAGATTTGCAACATTAAAATCCCAAATGCGCAAAGAATTTACTCAAAGGACTTGACTAATTCCCAAGTACTAATCCCAAAAATCTATGCATGCTCTGATACCAAAAATGTAGTGACCCTACATTGGAATCACCTACTAACTGGCAACTAATAGCATGCATTAAACTTAATACAGTAAAATAACTTAATAAGAGTAAAAACCGTGCGGAAACTTAACCATAATTTACATATCTGAGCTTAGTAACAATAATCCAGGCTTAAAACTGTAAGTGATACAACTAAGTCGAAATCTTAAACAAATAAACATTATACAGCTAAAACAAATCCTGCTGTATAAATTCCCCTAACAAAGCTCCCGTCCCTAGTCCTGCCTCGAACTACCGGGCTCCGTCCATCCTGCGACCTGCCCATGGAATTAGGGTGTGCCAAGATAACCAACTAGGTCTGTGAGCGGCTAACGCCCAGTACATAGGACATGAGTAAACATATGTATATAAATGCATGGCAAACATGAGGTACTGGTACAGGGTCCATCTGGAAAAATCATGCTCAGAAACCGGCGCCACATGAGTGCTGCCAACCGAACGGATTCAACCTTTGTGTGCAACCACACTCGTCTAAGTTAATTTTAACCAGAGTAGGACAGACATACATGCCCCCGCCGTCAGCGGGGTACTCTCAGTGACAGACTATCGAGTATAGAGCTGAGCGGCTCTATAATCAGGTATAAAACGGTATAGGCCCAACGTGTATATGCACATGACATATGAGTATAAAAAGCGATAAATCATACTTCATGCCATATAATAATGCCAAATAAATGCAAAACATAAACATGTATACTCGCTGGCAATCTCTGTGAATGTGTACGTACCTACTAGGCCTAGTTCAAGTATAATAGGATCCTAGGTTCCAAGCCTATATTCAAAAGTTCACTGTATCACTACATAATTTCTCTATCCTTTAAACTAAGCTAATAAGTACTCCCAAAACTTAAACAGATTCCCGGGACCATACCTTCGTCAGTAGTTTAGGGCTTTGGAGTCGCTAGTACCGGATGGCTATAACCACACCTTGGTTATTCTAGAAACCTCTATTATAACGAATAAGGCCCTCAAGTGTATATCTCAAACTATATAACTGAAGAAAGAAACTCGGGAATTCGTATTTAGAACTGAATCTGAGAAAAGCCCTATTTATAGGCAAAATCCCTGTCCAGGATCGGAACTTCCGATTTCGTGATCGGAGCTTCCGATCCAGCTTCACTGCGTGCATGCTTGTCACAGCCAGGATCGGGGGGGGGGAACTTCCGATCCGACGATCGGAGCTTCTCCCGAATCTGCCCTCCGTGTGACACTTGTCAAAACTCGCGGCTGAGTCATCGAGCATTGCTGGAAGCTGTGAGCTCGGAACGTCCGTTCCAGGATCGGAGCAGTTTCGATCTCTGTGCTTCTGATGAGCTTCCGAAGTTGCTTGGATCGGAGCTTTCCGACCTGAGTTGGAAGAGCTTCCGACCAGGCCCAAAGTCCAAAAGCCCAAATCTCTTCTAAAGCCCAATTAAACTCCAGGATCGGTTAATTACTAACCCTTAATTATGTTTAACATATTATTATCTTAAAATGGAATCTGGGGTTTTTTTTTTATTATTTTCCTTTTTTATTTTTTTTTTTTTTTTTATCCTTTTTTTAAAAAATATTGGGTTACTACACTAGCAGTATCTTCATAGGTCAAAACCTATCCGCTCAGAGTTCACACTTGTCAATGAAAATCCCTCCAAGGACTGGTTCTCATGCTGAACACTTAAAAAAATAAAAAAAAAAAAACCCCTTCAGATCTCTGACTGTTGGAGAAACTGCGGATCGGATCAATCAGAAATTGATACCGGTGCAGCGGAAGTTAAAATTTTTATATGGAACGATTCCATAATGGGTACTCAAAACTTTACGATTAAATTGTTTTGTGTGTAAAAATTAAATAACAATTATTAATTGTTTACATCAAAGCTCTCGAATCGAGATTATGGACACCACCAGATTTCACTTTGCTCTAGTTGTTTCTCCCAGGAACTGATGGCCGAACTGTTCTTCAATCAAGTCCACGAACAGAGATTTAATCCCTCTGATAGATTGCACTAGAAAATCTATCAGAAGTTTCTACGAAGGAGGAAATAACGAATTTGATCCGTTAAACCAGACATTGCAAAACAAAATTGACAGGCTGGATTTTGCCGAGTAGAGAGGGAGGGGGGGCGGCTCAGATTAGAGAGAAAATCAGCTAGGTTTTCGAAAATTGTGACCTCTGTTGTTTAAATTATGTACTGCAATAAACTTATTTATAATTATGGGCTGCTAACAGCTTAGGGCCCATATGTCATAAGTTCAAGCCTGACAAGCCAAAGCCCGCATGTTTCAGAAATTAATATAAACATCATCGTGACTCTGATTGATAAACCAAATTTTACCAATGTTCACAAGAAACCATTTCTGCACCTTTTAAGAGTCATGTTAATTTTTCTGAATCCGAATTCGGTGATTTCCAAAAATTCCCATCCCTATGTCATTTTAGGAAATCTTACTCCTCTACTCTTAAAAATAAGGAAGTCCCACTTCTTTGTTCAGTAAATTTAACTCTTTAAATTTAACTATCTCAACGGGGATTAAAAAGCCATTACTTTGTATGACCCTCAATGGTTCAGGGATACAGCTAGCCGTGGGCTCACAACTCCTTGTGACTCGGAAACAACAATTTTCCGACTTGCCCAATCGAATCGGGTAAGAGCGCCTAGCAACATCGCCCCATGATTCCCTAGGTATCACTGCTAGTGCCTACAAGAACCAATAAGGTTTTGGTTAGCGTACAGTTACCGAGGTCCCTTCATCCATATATCCCGATCGAATTCAACAACCATTGGTAAATCGAGTGTCGTTTGAGATTCGAATAACTATGCAATGAATCTTGAAGATCAAATTAGTTGACATCGTATGTGCTTACTTATAGAAACCATTTCTTAAAACACATCATGTACTCTGGCCAGAGATTCGTCACACTAATATCTCCTCAGATTGCATAGGATATCCACACTCGCAAGTATGTGTGGTGAATCCTTGACAACAAAGCATCGACTCCTATATGTGTTGTAACTGTACCACATCCCGACATCTTATGACCCCAATAGAGTCGGTAAACGTGGTCAAAGCACAAGTACCTTGCATATAGAGTCTCAATGATGTTTCAAGTAGTAATGACTAATGGTGTACAACCAAAACCGCGGACTTTATCCACTCGAAGTGATAACCACTTGGAAAGTCACGGTTACGGGTTGTTCACTCATTCATTTATTAATATCCATTTGCATGCTTTCGAACATCTCTATGTTCCCTACCAATGAAACGTGGTACTCTGAATAGCAAAAATGCTAGGGGTTCTCAATCTCGAGCGATCCTTATCCTTACTAACGGACGGCTCAATCGGATTGGAACTGTTTAGAATATTACAGTGTCTATAAAGATGTGTTTCATGATAGGACATCCCCATGTACTACCACATCTTACATACACTGTAGTATATTCAAGTTCTTTATCGAAAAAAACAATAGTATATCACAATATAACAATATGAAAGAAAGATAAAGTCATTGCCATTAATAAAAGTGTAAATTATATTAAACAAAAAGATTGTTTATACAAAGAGTCATCAAAGCCTCCTTAGACACAACTTGGCTTACCGGGCACCTACTCTTTCAATATCCCAATTGCCCTAAAGCCCAACTTAGTTCATACTACGTTAGACCCATTGCTTCGCGATGTTTTGTCAAATAATGGTCCTGGCAAGGGCTTAGTAAGTGAATCAGCGATATTGGCTGCAGAGGCCACTCTTTCGACAGTGATGTCTCCTCTTTCCTCGATCTCCCGGATGGATGGTGGTATTTCCTCAGTACGTGTATGGCTCTTTGATGGGACCCTTGGTTCCTTTGCCTGAGCAATGGGCAACCGTGTTGTCACAGTACACCGGGACTGTGACCAACAACTTACGGAATAACGCCCAGCTCTTGGACGAAATTCCTCTCATCCAAACGGACACTTTTGCAGCAGTTGATGCTGCAATGTATTCTGCCTCAGGTGGGTGGAATCCGCTGAGGTGTCCTGATTGGAACTCGTCCAAGAGACTTCACCGCCATTGAGCATGCACACAAATCCAGAGCGTGATTTCGAGTCATCCACGTCACTTTGGAAGCTAGAGTCGGTATAGCCTTCTAATTAAGTTCTCTACCTCCATATACCATGAACATATTCTTAGTCCTTCGTAAGTACTTAAAATGTCCTTCACGGCTTTCCAATGAATTTGACCGGGATTAGCTTGATATCTGCTAGTGACACTCAGAGCAAATGCTACATCCGGTCTGGTAGATATCATCCCATACATGATACTACCAATGGCTGACGCATATGGTACATGTGTCATTTTCTCTACCTCTTCATCAGTCTTGGGACACATAGACCTGGATAGAGAAACTCCATGACACATAGGTAGATGTCCTCTTGGACCCATCCATTGAAAACCTTTTCAATATGGTTTCGATGTAAGTAGCTTGAGTAAGTCCTATCATTCTCTTAGATCTGTATCCCTAGAAATATAGGATGCCTCACCCAAATCCTTCATCGAGAATCTACCTGATAACCATATCTTTGTTGACTGCAACATCCCTACGTCATTCCCAATGAGTAGGATGTCATCAACATAAAGTATTAAGAATGTCACAGCATCCTTAACTACTTTCTTGTACACGCACGGTTCCTCCGGGTTCTTGATGAAACCAAAATCCTTTATTGTTTCATCAAATTTCTGTTCCAACTTCTTGATGCTTGTTTGAGACCATAGATCGATCTCTGAAGCTTGCATACCTTATGCTCGCTTTCCATGGATGTGTATCCCTCAGGCTGCATCATATAGATCTCTTCCTTAATGTTTCCATTAAGAAATGCAGTCTTCACATCCATTTGCCATATCTCATAGTCATACCAAGCAGCTATGGCAATAAGGATTCTTATGGACTTGAACATTGCAACTGGTGAAAAGGTTTCATCATAGTCAACTCCTTGTCTTTGAGTATAACCTTTCGCCACCAATCGCGCCTTGTAGGTCAATACCTTACCATCAGGCCCAAGCTTTCTCTTGTAGATCCATTTACACCCTATTGGAACAATTCCATCGGGAGGATCTACTAAAGACCAAACTTGGTTTGTATGCATCGAATCATTTCCGACTGCATAGCTTCAAGCCATAAATTTGAATCCGCATTAGAAATTGCTTCCTTGAAGTTTCTTGGATCACATCCAACGTCGGGTTCATCTTGATCCCTTCAAGAAGAAGACCATATCGAATAGGAGGTCTAGAAGTCCTCTCGGATCTTCTAGGTATAGGCGTGTCCATCAATGGTTCCTGAGGTGTAGGATCATTATTTTGTATTTCGGGTTCTTCTCGAATTTCTTCGAGTTCCATCATCTCGCCTTTCTTATCCAATAAGAACTCCTTCTCCAAGAAGGTGGCATTTCTTGAAACAAACACTTTTGTTTCAGTAGGATGATAGAAATAATATCCGATTGAATTCTTCGGATACCCTACAAAATAACATAAGGTGGATCGACTATCCAGCTTATCTCCCACTGTCTGCTTCACGTAAGCAGGACATCCCCAAATCCTTAAGTACGAATACTTAGGAGCTTTGCCATTCCATAGCTCGTATGGTGTTTTGTCCACTGCTTTGGTGTGGACGTTGTTCAACAACAACACCGCCGTTTCAAGCGCGTAGCCCCAAAACGAAGGTGGAAGCTCAGTGAAGCTCATCATGGATCGAACCACGTCCAACAAAGTTCGATTACGACGCTCCGATACACCATTCAGCTGTGGTGTCATAGGAGGAGTCCACTGAGAAGAATCCCATTCTCTTTTAGATAGTCCAAAAACTCGGTACTTAAGTATTCTCCACCTCGATCCGATCGAAGTGCTTTAATACTTTTACCTAGCTTGTTTTCTACTTCAGCCTTGAATTCTTTGAACTTTTCAAATGCTTCAGACTTATATTTCATTAAATATAAATACCCATACCTTGAATAATCATCAGTAAAGGTAATGAAGTAGGTGTGGCCATATTGAGTACCAATTCTAAATGGACCACAAACGTCTGTATGGATCAAATCCAACAGATTTTGACTACGCTCAGGTTTCCCCTTAAAAGGAGATTTAGTCATTTTTTCTTTCAGGCAGGATTCACAAGTAGGTAGAGAGTTAATATCAGACATATCAAACATGCCCTCTCCCACTAGCTTGTTCATCCTCCTTGAGGAAATATGACCTAGCCTAGCATGCCAAAGGTTTGCCGGGTTTTGACTATCGATTTTCCTTTTGTTTGTTGTTACCGGTTTATCAACATTATTTATTGGAACGTCTTTTAATTTTAAGTTATATAGATCGTTTTCAAGTTGTCCATTTCCAATCAAACATTCATTCTTGTAAATATTGCAAATCCCATTCACAAAATTGCAAGAATAACCATCTCTATCAAGCATAGAAACAGAAATAATGTTTTTAATCAAATCTGGAACAAATAAAACATCTCTCAAAAGTAACTTAAAACCGTTGTGCAAAATTAAATAAACATCTCCCACAGCTTTAGCTTCAACTCAGGAACCATTTCCGAGCCTCAGCTGGGTCTCACCCATTCTAAGCCTGCGACTTCTTGTCATCACCTGCAAATCATTGCAAATGTGAGATCCACATCCGGTATCCAATACCCAAGAAGTAGTATTAAGTGAAACATTTATTTCAATATAGAACATACCCTTCGCAGTTCGCAACTGCTCTAATATTCCTTGCAGTTACGTTTCCAATGACCGGGCTTCTTGCAGTAATGGCAAACATCCTTGGACTTTTCCATGTTTGAAGCCTTTGTCTTGTACTTCTTCTCGGGTTCGGTTTTCTTGGTGGGGCAGAACGTTTCTTACCCTTTGTACTTGGCCCCTTCTTAGCAGAAGAAGAGGAGCCCACCAAGAAAGCCGGTTTATCCTTCTTTAAAGTGGATTCATTTGTTACAAGCATATTGACCATCTCTTCAAGGGAGGCCTCTATCTTGTTCATATTGAAATTCACCACAAATCCGTCAAACGAAGAAGGAAGAGATAGAAGTAATAAGTCCACGTTGAGTTCATGCTCCAACACCAAATCAAGCGTTACCAACTTCTGTATGAGCCAAATCACTCGTACCCCATGATCACGGACCGAAATCCCTTCACGCATGCAACACGTCATTAGCTCTTTTACAGTAGCGAACCTTTCAGCTCTCGATTGAGCCCCAAAAAGTTCCTTGAGTTGTACTGAATGTCAGCAGCATTCACGGTATCCTCAAATCGCCTCTGGAGTTCATCGGACATCGAGGCTTGCATATAGCATTTGGCCTTGATATCATGGTCCCACCATGTATCAAGTTTGGCCAACTCTTCCGGACTTACATCAGCTGGTGCTTCCTTCGGAGGAGATTTTTCTAACAGGTAGAGCATCTTCTCCGAAGTCAAGACAATCTTCAACTTACGGAACCATTCCGTATAGTTTGCGCCAGTCATTTATTTTGTTCGAGGATAGAGAATAGTGGATTGCGCGAATTCATCTTTATGAAATACTGAAAAGAAACAGACAATTATCAGTGATTGTTTAATTAATTTACTAAGACATAAAATAGGCAAAATTTATTTTATGAATCTCACTCCCACTATTTTAACGATTTCACTACCCTCTAGTGAAAACGGAAAACTGTTTTCCTTAGTGGGAACATGGAGTCCAATTGACAAACTATGGTCCCGAATAATATCAGCCAACCATAATTTTCAAAAGGTAGAGCCCAATTGCTTCCAAAGCAACCTCCACGTTTTTACCTCATGTCCAATAAGGCCCAATATGACTGACTCCGTTATTGTGACATGTCAAGATGACCCATCAATATTAAGTTGTGATGGACGATCGCCATGTGGATCCCCCAATAATATGAGCCGATCCCATGGGAGTTCCACCCAACTTACAACATATGGATCCAATGTACAGCTTTCCGACGAACGGGCCCCCCAATAATATGAGCCGGACCGTACCGCGGGCATCTCATACATTGATCGTTGATGGAAGGTAGGAACATTTAAACAATTTTAAATTTCCTTTATTTATCTTGATATCAATTTTAAATCATATTTAAAATGAGGATTTTAATTTTGAAAATTTGTCTCATCATTTTAAAATTTTGTATGCTTGCGGGATTCATACAATTTTGTTCTAAAACATGCATACAACTACAATATCATATATTATAGATGATCGATTCCATTTCTAATCGACCCGTGGTTGCCAATCACGAGTCTAAGCCCAATCCTAGGTAATATGCAGGTATGCAATGTAATCCTATTACATTGAGCTTCCAATTTACATTTCTTCAGTCTTTATTGTCTGCTGGGCCCGCCTTCGTCTTCAAATCTTAATCTCCCACCAAGTCTAATGTATTTACAATAAATAACCATGACAAGTAGGGATACATTTTAAGGGTGGGAACGGCCATAAACCAGACCCACTTTTATTACATATACGACAATTCATATTGGGTCATAAACTAGGCCCATTAATAAATCCAACAACAATAAAAACAAATGTAAATTCCTAACATACACCTACAAAATTGGTCATGGCAATCGATCATCCTATCCAATAATATTTAATTCAAATTAATTTATTGGATAACATGCAATGGCAATTTAAATTAAAAGGATAAAATCATATTCCATATATAAAATCTTATTTTACATACAAAGTCATATTTATCTTTTTATCAAATAAAATCATATTTTACATATAAATCCAATTTTATACATAAAAATCATATTTTACTCAATATTTCCATAAGATCATATCTTATCATCAATTGTACCAAAAATAATTAATTTCATAAATCTGATTTAACGGATAAAATCTATAAATTTTCCAAAAATTCAAATTTATCCAAAAATCAATTTTAAAATTTTCAGACTCGAACAATTCAATCCGACCCTCGTGGACCAATCAAAAACAATTTTCGATCGGACCAAAAATATAATTTTAACATATTAAAATTTTAATTTTAAAAAATAAAAATTAATTTTCGCGGGCCGCCCGGGACGCTCCCGGGCTGCCCGCGCCCCAAAAGGGCTCGGGCCGGGCAGCCCGGCTGCCCCAAGGGCAGCGACGATCGCTGCCCTGGGCAGCACACGGTGCTGCCCTGGGCAGCGCCGTGCGCCGCCCACGCAGCGCCTTGCGCTGCGCTGGGCAACGTGCGCTGCCTGGGCAGCGACCCTCGCTGCCCGTGTTTTTTTTCCCGAAAAAATTTTTAATTTTAAAAAAAATATTTATTTTGTTTCAAAACCGAGGCTTAAAAATTTTTGTACAATCGATTAATTTAATCGCTTGATCTGAGCAACCTGGCTTTGATACCACTGTTGGAGAACTGCGATCAGACAATCAGAATTGATACCCGGTGCAGCGGAAGTTTAAAATTTTTATATGGAACGATTCCATAATGGGTATCAAAACTTTACGATTAAATTGTGTGTGTAAAAATTAAATAACATTATAAATTTTTACCTCCAATCTCGAATCGAGATTATGGACACCAACAGATTACTCTGCTCTTGTTGTATCTCCAGGAACTGATGGACGAACTGTTCTTCAATCAAGTCCACGAACAGAGATTTAATCCCTCTGATAGATTGCACTAGAAAATCTATCAGAAGTTTCTACGAAGGAGAATTAACGAATTTGATCCGTTAAACCCAGACTGCAATTCAAAATTCACAGGCTGGATTTTCCCGAGTAGAGAAGGAGGGGGCGCCACTTAGAGAGAAAATCAGCTAGGTTTTCGAAAATTGTGACCTCTGTTGTATAATTTCTGTACTGCAATAACTTATTATAATATGGCTGCTAACAGCTTAGGGCCCATAGTCATAAGTTCAAGCCTGACAAAAAGCCGCATGTTCAGAAATTAATATAAAATTCATCGTGACTCTGATTGATAAACCAATTTACCAATGTTCACAAGAACCATTTCTGCACCTTTTAGAGTCAAGATAAATTTTCTGAATCCGAATTCAGTGATTTCCAAAAATGCCCATCCCTATGTCATTTTAGGAAATCTTACTCCTCTCTCTAAAAAAGAAGTCCCACTTCTTTGTACATTAAATTTAACTCTTTAAATTTAACTATCTCAACGGGGATTAAAAATCCATTACTCTGTGACCCTCAATGTCAGGGATACAGCTAGCCGTGGGCTCACAACTCCTTGTACTCGGAACAACAATTTCCGACTTGCCCATCGAATCATGGTAAGCGCCTAGCAACATCGCCCCATGATTCCCTAGGTATCACTGATAGTGCCTACAAAACCATAGATTTTGGTTAGCGTACAGTACGGTCCCTTCATCCATAATCCCGATCGAATCAACAACCATTGGTAAATCGAGATCGTTTGAGATTCGATAACTATGCAATGAATCTTGAAGATCAAATAGTGACATCGCATGTGCTACTTAAGAAACCTTTCTTAAACACAACATGTACTCTGGCCAGAGATTCGTCACACTAATATCTCCTCAGATTTGCATAGATATCCACACTCGCAAGTATGTGGTGAATCCTTGACAACAAAGCATCGACTCCTATATGTGTTGTAACTGTACCCAATACCGACACCTATGACCCCAATAAGTCGGTAAACGAGTCAAAGCACAGTACTAGCATATAGAGTCACAATGATTTCAAGTAGTAAGGACTAATGGTGTACAACCAAAACCGCGGACTTTATCCACTCGATAAGTGATAACCACTTGGAAAGTCCGGATAGGATAGTTCGATCATTCATCATATGAAATCCATTTTCATGCTTCGAACATCTCTATTTCCCTACCAATGAAACGTGGTACTCTGCATCGCAAATGCTAGTCTCAATCTCGAGCGATCCTATCCTTATTAACGGACTCTCAATCGACTAGGAACTGTTTAGAATATACAGTGACTATAAGATGTGTTTCATGATAGACATCCCCATGTACACTCTTACATACACTATAGTATATTCAATCTTTATCAAAACAACAATAGTATATCACAATATAACAATATGAAGAAAGATAAATTCATTGCCATTAATAAAAGTGTAAATTATATTAAACAAAAGATTGTTTATACAAAGATCATCAAAGCCCTTAGCCACAAGTTGGCTCACCGGGCACCCACTCTTCACTGACAACAACCAGACGATATCTAACAACTGATATCAAACTTGATATCCAAACCACGGTCTTACCCTGTCCGTGCATGCTACCAAACCCCTAGATTGAGTAGCCTGCCCACCGCCACCTCCGAAGCACAAGGCTTCCGAGTACATCGCATAGGTCGCGCCTCCTCACATCTAGTACATGGTCATAGTCCACAACTCCTGCATATACTTGACCTGGTTCCTGATGAAATCCCATCATCACAAGTCTCCACCTACAAAGGTCGAACAGACTACTGTATAAGGAAACAAACTAAAAACAACCCAATGTTCTAAATAGAACAATATTCCCATGCCTCCAATGAATCACCTCATCCTTGGCACTCACACTGACTATCTAGGTCATCCTAGGGAAACACCTAGAATCAATCACCCAAGTCAATCAGTTAAATATGTCCACTCAAACCTATGAGCTACAAGTAGTTGAATACTAATCATGCCAATCTTAGCAAAATCATGCAATCATTCACGGATTGCTGGATAAATAATACACGTATCATTACTTCAAGTATGTACAATTTCTTTATTACAATCCCATGTAATACATACAGTATTCAAAATACAATGAAATGTACAACCATTAACTTGAAATGATACAACCAAATTATGATGATACATTACAACTGAAATACTGTTTCAACTACAACAATACAGTATTAAAATCATCGTACTAGTCTTTGTTTCTTGAGCATGAAGCTTCTCATCGACACACGTATCAATACAAGCGTACTCCTTGACTGCTAATTCGGTGTGAATAAATTCTACTGGCAAGCGTACTAGGTCAAGTTATAATAAAGTGAACAAAGGTCCAGATGTCGAACCCACAAGGACTGTATAAATATGATACCAGAATATGATTATTCCTACTATAATCTAGACTAAATAACAAGAGAGATTTCAGATTTTAACTAAGAATTTAAATAGCAAATAAAATTTAACTCAGTAAAAAATGCAGCAAAGACTTTTGGATTAAATTCAATGGATTAAAAAGCTCGATCAAGGATTCACGTAGGTACCAGAAAATTTATGTAACAAGCAGTCGATTTAAAACTCAGACTTAATCTAATTCACATGAATTCTCCTACTTTGTTCAAAGGACTATTTCTAGAACAATCAACCTATTCAAATATTGACGGATTAAATCTTTCGTAATTCTAATCAAATTTGAATGCATGAATAACTGTGAGAATTCAGTAAACACCGAAACCGCACATTGAAACTGAATTCTATTTCTAGTCAGTTTTACAATATGTTGATTATCAAAGTGATCAAAATTGAAACCTCGTCTGTCGAATTGGAATCAATTAACATGCAAGCAAATAACTGTCAGGAAATTCACAAGACAAATATAAATTCGATAATTAATGAAATAAATTCAAGTCTGAAAATTCTTGAATAACCATCAAGTTTTCTACATAAATTGTCTGCCCAATCACACGTGGCCTTGATCGAAGAAAGAAACTACTCAAAGTTCAACATAAATTAAAGAACAAAGTTTTTACTCCAAAACATCAATCAAAAATCATAAATAAAAATAAAAACAAGAAGAAGAAGGAAGATGATGTTGGCCGCCTCCTTGCCTTCAAAGATGTGTGTAACCCTTATTCTGATGAATAGATTGATATTTATATGCTCAAGGATCTTCAAAAGATAGTATCCTTCCCGAGCAAGAATTTCCTTTTTAAAACTCTGCACGCACGCTCGCTTGAGCGAGCCTAAGTCTCGCTCGAGCGAGCAGTCTTCTGTTCCAAAGGAATCTGTTCTCAGCCTCACTCGCTCGGCGAGCATCACTCTCGCTCGAGCGAGCAGTCTTCTGGTCTCGCAACTTTCGTGGCACATCGGCTCGCTCGAGCGAGCATCTTCTGTTCAAATTTTTGTTTTTTCCCGAGTTTTCCTACAAAAATGGACCAGGAAGAGTATTATGCATAAATGAATTAAACATGCTAAAATAAATAAAACAATAACAAAAACATATGAATGCATGCAAAATAGACCTAAAAAATGCATATAAAACATAGTTATCAACTCCTCCATACTTAAGCTTTGCTTGCCCTCGAGCAAGACATACAACAAACACAATGCAACAATACAAGT